>NC_052948.1:26567015-26722015 GCF_013358895.1 Oreochromis aureus
AATGGCCCACCCTGTACTTTAAAAGCTTTACTTTTATCAGTCGTTTTGGGGGGAAAGAGAAAAAATGAGAAGCACCCACTGCGGAGTGTATTGTCTTGAGCCTTTCTTCTTGTCTCTCTCCCTCTCTCGCTCTCTCTCTCTCTCTCTCATACACCCACACACACAAGCACACACTCCACCCCCTCCATACATTGTCTTTTTGGATCAGTTAACAGGACAATTACTCTAGACATCTTTTCAGTATATTCTATTGTGTTTTTATCCTTGGTTTGGGAAGTGTTTATGGAAAGGAAATATTTTTCTGTTTCTATGGTTATATTCACATTGTATAATTTAACACAGTGATCATACTGATTTAGATCTTCGGGGAAGATCAGTAAAATGCTTTATTCATATTGGAGTATTCAAGGCATGCCTTAAAGATTTTAAATTTTACATACTTGTTTTCTTGAAGGAACTATTTACCTTTTATAAAGAACATTACTTTATTTTCTAATTTTATTTGGTAAGCCTTCATCTGCAGCCAAAAGCTTAGTAAAAGCATAATAACTGTTTTTCTTGTCAACAAGGTATCTCTAGAAATATTTTTTTATCAAGAAAGAATGAGATACAGGGTGATCTTCTTGGTTTTGTTTATCAAAAGCTAGTTTTATGTTTTACTACATTTGGTTTCGTAAAAGTAAATATATGCTTCAGACCAATGGCTTTATCAATATTTACCCATAACAGCTGATTTCATTGTTAAGATAAGATAGAGCATATTACTGTTACAGTTAGATCACTCTAAAAACTATTAATTAATAGAAGATAATGGACAAAATCATTGATATATTGGTATTTTATATTTTGATTAAGAAAAGATTAAAAAAAGTAAACTGGGGTAATGATTTAGTCCTGGTACATCCTGTTGCATATCTAAAGCACTTGCCTTTGCTGTAGGTTTATGAAGGTGTGTTTGTTTCGTTGCTAACAGACATACTTCTAGATTCAGTAGGTGGTACAAGGTTTTACAACACAATTGTCAAAACTACAGAGATTATATCGTCTTGATGCATTCTCAATCATCCAGGGAAGTAAATCTCCAAAAGTTGAATCTGTTCATCTGGACGTAGCGTTTTTGGGGAGAAACGTTTCGTCACTCATCCAAGTGACTTCTTCAGTCTCAGCTGACTGCATCAATACATGCATACAATCACTGACCAAAACCCACTGATCAAAGAACTGATCAATGGCCATGAGTACCATTCACAGAGAGTTGGGGAATGGCTGCAATCACAGCATTGTAAGATGGCGAAAGATGTACCCTTACTCCATCTCTGAATCGAGGAGGGGGCCTAAGGGTACATCTTTCGCCATCTTACAATGCTGTGATTGCAGCCATTCCCCAACTCTCTGTGAATGGTACTCATGGCCATTGATCAGTGTTCTTTGATCAGTGGGTTTTGGTCAGTGATTGTTGATCAATGGTCATGGGAATTTGCATAATTATGATTAAGGAACTGACCTCACAGCCCATTGTTCCTTCAGTGGGCTGGGTTCAGTCATTATGCAAATGTACTGTTTATAAGGTTTGGGGAAACCTGCAGTCAGCTGAGACTGAAGAAGTCACTTGGATGAGTGACGAAACGTTTCTCCCACAAAACGCTACGTCCAGATGAACAGATTCAACTTTTGGAGATACAGAGATTATAATTTGTCTGATTGCAATGAGCCCAACTGTTATTCTCTAAATGTTAGAGGTATAAATTGTTCTCTAACATTCAGCAGTAAATTATTCACTTGTAAATGCCCAGTGGAAGCACAGCACAGTACCATCCCCCCCAGATGTGGAAGAGGTGTTGGGGGCTAGTAGTGGGGGATGAAGGCCAGATTCTTTGGGGGTACTCTGGGCCTTTCTCTGTTCTGTTGTCCATATTTGATTGTCATAATAACAGGCCTTTCAAGGACTTAAAAGACACTGATGCACTTGAGAGGTGTTGGAAGTGTCCTTCCTTCCCTGCAGTCACATGCAAATGCTCCAGAATGTGAAGGCTCATTGTCCAAAGTGCATGGAGAAGTCTGAAGTCAGACAATAAAGTTGTTTTATATTACAAGTGTTTCTAGTTCCTTAACCTCTTCTAAAGCTTGTCGGGCACTTTTTATCCAATTCTTTTAACAGACAACATAGCAGAAGGCTAGCGAAGCTGGTCATCACAGATCAGTCTCTGTTGTAGGAGGACTCGGTCTTGGTGACTCAATAGAATCTACAGGCGCTATTGTATGCAGTTTCCATAGTATGACCCTAAACTGGGCCACCCTGAGATAATGAGGTTAAAGGTCATACACACAGACAGAGTGAAACATCACTACATAGATTTCTGTCGCCTTTCCAAAAGCATCCACACCTAAAAAACAGTTCACTTGGGCTCAACACGTTCTCACTCTCAGTTCTTCACCCACAACCCCTTGGGGTGACATTTTACCACAGATCCCCTTTAGGGTCAGTTTTCAGCATGCAGATTACTACAACTGAGATTTGCAACTGCATTTGCTAGAGACAGGAAACTGAACAATGATATAGTTCTTTTATATAGAACAAAGGGTGGTGGTGACATAGGTCAGTCACAGGACACAGGACTGAGGTTGGTGTTCTATGTGCGACTGTTCTTTTATGATGTAGTTGCCTTATTATTGCATTTTTGTTGTGTGCGTAACATATAAGTTTGTTGTTATTTGTTTAGGCTTAGGAAATTATGATGGCTTGGCTTAAAACACACCCTTTGATAATATTAACAACAAGAAATTCAAGTACATCAGTGAATGACCCTCCCGGCCTGCCTCACCCAAACGGCTTGTCAAGGCCAGGTGTGCCAACTTTCCTCCCACACAAGCTGATTATCTTGTTTACAGAGCGGTAAGAGACACAATAGTACTTCCACTCTAAAAAGAAAGTATAGAGTCAGGGAAGTCCAGATCCTACACATTTGTAAAGCTGACACTTTGAACACTGGACAAGTAGTAGTGTTCCACTGATTTACAAAAAACAATGTCACAGTCAGTGGATGTTTGTTCATAAAGTATTATCTGAAGTGGTGGAACCATATTGAGGTCACAGAGGAGTGTCACATCATCTGTGAGGTTATAAAGCAAAACTAAGTGTGTAAACCACTTTCTGAAGTCCAACATCATCACATGACATAAATTTTCATTTGATGAGGCTTTGGGCTGAAAACATTCCTTTTTGCTAAAGTATATAGTTTGGGCTGGATCAGGGGACCCTGAATCCTCCCTTAGTTATGCTGCAATACGCATAGGCTGCTGGGAGATTCCCATGATGCATTTAGTGTTTCTTCTTCAGTCACCTTTCTCACTCGCTATGTGTTTATGAACCTCTCTGCATTGAATAATACTTGTTACTAATCTCTGGCTCTCTTTCACAGCATGTCTTTTGTCCTGTCTTCCTCCCCTCACCCCAACCGGTCGCAGCAGATGGCCACTCCTCCCGCAGCCTGGTTCTGCTGGAAATTATTTTTCTGTTAAAAGGGAGTTTTTCCTTCCCTATGTCGCCAAAGCGCTTGCTCTCTGTATTTATTATTGTAGGCTATACCTTACAATATAAAGCACCTTGAGGTGACTGTTGTTGTGAATTGGCGCTGTATAAATAAAATTGAATGGAATTGGAAAAAAAGATACCTAATTGGCTCCAACTGTCATGCAATTATTGATTTAAACAAATCCTAACACTAAATTTGAAGAACATTTGTAGAGCATTTGAACGGTTGTCAGACAGCCAGACAGAGATTCCTTGATTTATTAGTGACATACAGCGGGTACAATAAGTATTGAATATGTTACCAATTTTGAATATATTTCTGAAGGTGCTATTGACATAAAATTCCCCCAGTTGTCAGTAACAATCCGTAACTCAGGAGGTACAGCAGGTCATGTACTATACACTATATTTACCTTTTTTTTTTTTTTACTATATACTATATTTACACACACACACACACACACACACACACATATATATATATATATAAAACAAATCCCTTATATATATATATACTATATATATATATACACACATATATATACACATATATATATATATATATATATAAATATATGTGTATTCGTATCGTATGTAATGGTGGGCCAAGTTTTTGTCTCAGTCCAGTCCTGTAAGAAAGTCCCACGAATGTTAACACTATACATTTTACTCTAGTATATGATTTACATTTTGACCCAGAAATGGAAAAACGCTTAAAAGAGTGGATGAATAGATGCATCGCTGGATAGACTGATGGACAATGCTGCTTAACATTTTGTAAATTTTCTTTAAAATGAATAAAAAAAATTATTTTCCATTTTTCCATTCCGCTTCTGTCTTTAGACATATTGTTAGTACACACACTCTCTCTCACTCTCTCTCTCTCTCTCCGCGTGTTTATGTTGAGAGCAAAGTTACCCAAGTTAAGCGCAAAGCAGTCATGTTTGTCAGAGTGCATTTCCGTGAGTAAACCAACAGACTACTGACGTGATCTTCAACAGGAAAGGACCGTTACTGCTGTCTTATTGTGAAGTGTACACTCGGAAGTGTACGTTGTCTCGCGTTGTTTGACGCCGAACAATGTGCCAGTAAAAGGGCGCAGCAGGACAGGGATGTAGTCTGCCGGTGGAGAAAGCCTTGCTGTTCTGGTTTGTCCTGTAGTTCTGTGTTGTCCAACAAAAGGAAGTAACTTTTAAACCGTCGAAAAGGTATAAGCTAACTTGGTAGAGGAAATCAAAAGGTGAAGTTATTTACATATTTCATTCCAACAGGTAACTGAAATTTATATACAAACATGAATAAACTGGAGCATTTGGACGGTTTTGTGAACAAAGTATGTAGCGGCTAATAATTTTGTGCTGTTAGCTAAGTAGTTAGCTTTAGTCGATCACTTCAGTGACTTAAAAAGTACAGACCCACAGTGCTACGGACGCAATAAGGCATGGAGCCTCAGCTGTGGTGCTGCGAGGGGGATGGGCCTCCTATACCGAGAGCCTACCGAGACTCCAACCTGTTGACTGACCGGGTCCTGCACGCTCTGCTGCGGGTAGAAGATATGTATCTCCCCGCTCCTAACTACTTTAAATGTGTCCAGAGAGAGATATCTCCGTACATGAGGAGGATAGTCGCTGCTTGGATGTTAGAGGTGAGTTGAGCCGATACACGTTAACCGCATTCACAGAACTCAGAATTCCTCTGCTCTGCAACTTTCCATTAAAGTTTGTGTTTTTGTTGCGTGTCACGTGGCCTCGATTATCGATACCTAATTTCCACGCGGTAACAAGCTTATTTCACTTGATAGACATTTTTTCTATCCCACAGAGTGTGTGCGATAGGTTTTATATACGGTTCAGTGACGAGAAAGCTTAAAACTATTTTAGTGGCGAGTTGCCAGTCCTGCGGCCACGCGCTGCCTTTGTGTTGGGCTTCGCGGAGAACCTCGGTCTGTTTGTCCGGTAATGTTCATTAACACCGACCCACCGTTTGTTGCATTTCCTTGGCTTATGCTCAGAGTTGAATGCGAGGTTGTGTTTGTTTTTGTCATCTTGAGCTTGTCCTGTTAGTGCATGTTGTTCAGCCATTGTTTTTGTCATCACAGGCTAATATCACTAAAAGATGTGGTGGGGTAACATTTTTCTCCTGTCATAACATTTTTATTTATTTTTTTTGTAAATTTTTCGAATATTGCCATTATTACTGTTAAAAAAGGATCATTCTATGTTTTGGGGGGTACTTTGACCGAATTTTAGCCAAGACGCAGAAATGGCGACCAGAGGACGCTGCAGGCATTGGCTGTGGGATGATTGTCTGTCAGTCTTCATACATTCAACATTATCAATTTGTTGGGGTTTTTTGTTTGTTTTTTGTTTTGTTTTTTCTTATGACCTTGGTCAAAAACAATTCCTACCTCTTAAACATGTGAAATACATGTGTCTTAGTACTTATGAAATGTTTTAAACACAATCTGTTAACTGCTTTTAAAATGAATCAGGATCTCATCACTGCATCAAGGGTTCTCGATACCTTTATGACCATTTTGCGTGCATGATAATGAGAATTATGAGTAACTGTAATGAGATGCTCTTGGCTAATGACCTAAAATGCTAGTATGGTACGCAACCTTTAATTCTGCTTCATGCTAAAGCTTTAAAATGTATTTATAATTATAAAAAATGTTGTTCTATTTTAAGAAGTATTGAGTGTAATCCAATTTCGGTAATGATAATAGGGAGTGTAAGAGACAGAAGATTCAGTAAGATTAACAAGAATATCACAAATCGAGAGAAGAGCGAGCAGCTGACCTTGTGTCTGTTTTGAATCTTCTATCTGAGGAGATGCATTGTGGTACTGCTCATCAGTTTGCTTTTTATGAGCAGGTGAAATCGCAGTATGGTAATGAGAAACATTTAGTGTGGACAAGGTAATTTTCAATAAATGTAAATATTTTCTTTTGTTAAATATCATATATATATATATATTAATATTAAGAATAATTATAGACATGTCTATATTAAATAGACTTATAGACATATCTTGGCAATTTTATTTTATATGATAAGGAATTTTTATGACATTAACAAAGTTAGTAGAAAAATGGATCCAGATGCATATTGATAATGAGAATTCACTTAGAATTCTGGTTAAATTATTGTGAAATTGTGTTAAAATTATGACAAAATTAATTAATCCCGTCAGCCTCTTTCAGGCTTTACATAAAATATCTTAGTTTATATTACTAAATTATTGTTTTTGAAAAATATGACCTGGACATATTGTAGATGGCGCTGTGGAGCCAGTTTGCAGTGTTCCATCACAACGACCTTAAGACCTGAAAGCCTTCATCTTATTGACAGTTAGAATGTGTTCAAGCCGGAGCCTTATCACACATGAGAAGTTTGGTACGGATTGGATAATGTATGTGTCAACGAGAGCAAATGAAATTTTCATGGCACATGATCGAAATTAGCCATGGTGACATGGACGCCCCCTGCAACGAACACTCAAAAGCTCTACAGTTTAATACGGCCAAAATCTGTAGTTTAGCCTGACCAAATATGAAGTTGATCTAATAAATCCCTAGGAAGAATTCACAAAATTACAACGCCTGGAAATGTTAAAATTGCTATTCTCGGTTCAAAATGGCAGACTTCCTGCTGAGTTTGGGTCAGGGGGTCCCCTCAGACTTTTATTTGTTTTTTGGTCCGTCTTGGCATCTTACGTGTGTAACAAATTTCGTTCATGTGTCCGTAATACTTCAAAATAACCTGCATAGATGGCGCTGTAGAATTAGTTCAAAACCTCCAAAGCCATAAAATACTTGTGCAAAACTTCATAAGTTTTTGAGCATGTTAAAGCCCTCAAAAAAACAATTCTTTTGCCCGAATAATAATAATAACAAATGTCGCAGATACATTAGGGCCTTTGCACTTTAGTGTTTGGGCCCTGATTAAACACTTTGACAATCCTGGCTGTAAAATACATTTTGTTTGCACTGAAAAAGTTTTAAAGATGTTTCAAGAGGAAAATATACTCGTTGAATTTAAAGTAGCAGTGTCTAGAGTTATTTTGTGTTAAATCTATTAATCTAAGTAACTGCGAGTTTCTATAATCCAATAATTTTTTTTACCACTCGAAAAAACTGTACTGTGCAGTCAAAGACTTAAAACAGTATGTTACAAAACACTAGAGCATGTAAAGTATCAGAATCATTTGTAACTCTGAATTCCTTAAAGCTTTATACACTGAGAATTAAAATAGTGACACTTGCTGATAGAGATACAGGTACTGTATATAAAAGCCATTAAATGTAAAACCTCAATGATAGCATTTAGCCTGCAGTCCCCCCACCCCTCTGTCCTTTTTTTTTTTTTTTTTTTAAGCCAAAAGGGGCCATATTTGAACAAGAAGGCAGATGCACCTTCATTATCGAGTTGCCTCAATGACTTACATACATATCTGCTAATAAGATATTAGAAATTCACTCCCACAGAGTGAAGCATAAATGTGTATTTTATAAAATATTACTATATCATTTGTTTGATAGTTACAGTAAAATGCCCCAAAAGCCTAAAACAGCTAAAACACTACTTAGAGGTCCAGTTCAGTGACTCCTAGCAAATGGCTGTCCGCTACCACTGCCTGTGTTGGGACATCTGTTAAAGTATCAGGTTGTAAACATGTGTTTTTAATGCTGTAAAGTTGGGCACTTTTACACAGGCCCAAATGGGGACTGGGTTCCTTTTGGGGCAAGACTCAAGTGACCATTATTATGCATCTAAGTTGACTATATTTTTCCCCCAAAGGTTATCGCTTGGATACATTTATATCTCACATTTCCAATTTTGAATCTGCTTTTTTTTCAGTCTCTGGTAACATTTAAAGGGGGTTTTCTCTGGGACTTAAACTAATATAACATTTTTACATACGACAAGATAGTATTTAATGGTAGTATTCACTGACTGTTTCTACAGGTGTGCGAGGAGCAGAAATGTGAGGAGGAGGTTTTCCCCTTAGCTATGAACTACATGGATCGCATCTTATCAGTGGAACCCACGAAGAAGAACCATCTGCAGTTGTTGGGAGCTGCCTGCATGTTCCTGGCATCTAAACTAAAGGAGACAATCCCACTGACTGCAGAGAAACTCTGCATCTACACTGATAATTCAGTCACACCTTCTCAGTTGCTGGTATGGCATTCTGAAGTAAACTATTTCATTAAAGTGCTCTCTCTGTTTTGAAGCTAAGATTCTGAGGACTTTTTTTTTTTTTTTTCATGTAACATCCATCCTGCAGGGATGTCTGTCTCAAAACAAGATATCTCAGTAGCTAATGGCCAGATGCTGTAGAATGTATAGTCCCCAGAGAATGACTTTTAATAGTTCTAGTAACCTCCTAACATTTTCCACCTTGCATTAAAAGCTTTAATTTCACTATTTTTCCACCAACATATGAGGTCTTTTATCTCTAAATATCAGGACAGTTATTGTAGGGTCTCATTGTCCCATGAGAGTATTTCCTTAATCATTTCAGTTACCCCTTTTCTTACAGTGTTACTTTTAAGCCCCAAATCTCCCAAAAGTGACCATAAGATATCTGTTAATCCCTCCGTCTGTCTGTGTTAAATCCCACTTTGAACCTGGCCTTCTGTCCATTTTTGTTTTCACCCACTCACAGCAGATGGAGCTGCTGGTTTTGAATAAGCTGAAGTGGGACCTGGCTTCACCCACCCCTCTTGACTTCATCGACCACTTCCTGTCTCAGCTGCCTGTCAACAAAGAGAACAAGTCGATACTGAGGAAGCACGCTCAGACCTTTGTTGCACTGTGTGCCACAGGTATGCATGAGGCTACATCACATGCATCACTGTCTTTATATATATATATTGTGGTTGAAATTTCTCTTCAGCAGAGTGTGGTAATAAGACTGAGTCACTGGTTTAGTACATGCCAACAAATAACTGATGTACTTTTAAACACCCAACTTCATAGTTTTCTCTACTAAATTGCATAACAATTCACTTATTCCTAATTGCACATATTTGTTGCATAAATAGACAATGGATCCATTGGTGTCTGACTACTATAATGTGCAGTGCTTTGGAGCACAAATCAAGTTGCAGTCTCCATCCATAGAGCTAATGAATGGTAGATGCCAGACCAGCTCAACCCTACTATCTGACTCAACCTTCCCTGGTGAAACTGTTGTGCCGTGGTTCGCACTGTCACCTCACAAAAGGTTTTATGGTTTTAACCCTGGCTTGGGCCTTTAGGTTATTTTGTGAGTCTGAAATGAGGTAGAGAAAGACCTGAAAATGTAGAGAGTGGCTAGATGGTTAAAAACAGGTATGGCATTGTTTGAGAGAGGGCATAAAAGGAGGAGCTGCTTCCATGTATGTAATGTGGGCAGGCCAAAGCAGCTAGTTTGTGTCGAAAGAAAGAAGAAAAAAATGTGTAGAAAGGAATCAGCTGAACTGTTAAATGATGATTTGTGGGACTGGGGTCAGCTGATCTGCTGTGATTATGGCTTGTCTGCTTTAACTAGTCCTGTACGCAGTCTTTGGGTTTTCCTAAACCTTTAAAGCCCCTATTACTTCATCTTTTCATTTCTTTATTTATTTCACAGATGGATACAGATCCTCCTTCCCATTAATATAACACTGCACCGATGGGTGAAAAGGAGCAGGAAGAACAGTAAATTCTTGTTAGCACCTGCCCCCTATCTGCAATCTAATTATTCTTACAAGAGGGCGCCAACAACCCAAAAAAACCCTCTAACATGTATCTTTATGTAACAATGCAAAACTAAACAAATCAGTATAATCAGCAATATACAGCATTAAATGGCAATTAAAATGTTTCCTTCCACATTTAGCCCAAATTACTTTCATTTTCTTCATATTGATTTATCCTTTTAAGTATGTAACACATTTTAAAACGGTGCATATTTATACAACTCTCGAGATTATCTTGAAGAGAATTCCATATTCTTATACCCTTAACTGTCGGACACACTTGCCTTTGTGTGGTCTTAGCAAACTGATGCTTAAAGTCAAACTTCCTTCTACTGTCCCCACTTCTTGAACACAATACAAACAAACTTTGTAACTTAAGAGGTAGTGTATTATTTCTTGCCTTGAACATGAATAATGTCTGTAATTTCACTAAGTCTTCAAATTTCAACAATTTCGATTTTATAAACAGATTATTTGTATGTTCTCTATATTTAACATTATGAACCATTCATACCACTTTCTTCTGTAACAAGTATAGAGGATTTATATAAGTCGCATATGTGTTCCCCCACACTTCAGCACAATAACTGAGATAGGGGAAAATTAGTGAGAAATATAAAATACGCATTGCCTTATAATCTTGTATATCTCTGACATTACCCAGAATATAAATATTTTTAACCATCTTTTTTCTAACATGTTCAATATGAGATTTCCATTTTAATTTATCATCCAATACTACCCCCAAAAAACAGAGTTCAGTTACTCAATCTTAATTTCTTGCTTTTATTAATGCATCTTCATATATGAAACATATTGGCATCAATGCATGCTCCTGTTTAACACAGAACAGAAATTCTCCTCAAACATCTGTTTCTTTGTGATTTTGAATGTTTTGTTTTTTTTTAATCCTCATTTAAAAACTAGCAAATTTACATTAAATTCCTTTATGATTCTCTCCAGATGTCAAATTCATAGCCAGCCCCCCATCCATGGTGGCAGCAGGCAGCATGGTGGCAGCAGCAGAGGGCTTACAGATGAGAATGGTGGGTAACGCCATGATGTCTCAAAAACTGACAGAACAGCTGGCTCAGACCATCAAAAGTGACCCGGTGGGTACATCTGTTCACAGCATGACTGGTACACATTACATTCACTCAGTCACATTAGAGGAAAGATGTTAGCAGAACGAGTGTGTAATTAGTCCTGCTTCGCAATAATACTGTTTTGTTTTTTTTTGTTTGTTTGTTTTTTTTACTGAAAAAGAGCAGAACTGAATTTAACAGGGTGTCGAAGAGAGGGAGAAGGATCCTGAGGAATGAACAGATGCTATTAGAAAACAATGTTTGTCAAAATGCAGCTATTAATGGGACTGTGTTGGACTGTTTATAATACCTTCAGGTTAGTTAACTTATCCGGTATTTCCAGTCTAATGAATCCCTCTTCAAACACAACAATAGAAATGGTCATGAGATGAGTCCATACAGGGAGTCATCTCATTTCATTTACTGATATCAACAGTAAAGTTTCGTGTTAGTCTATTTAGTTTTATTTATATAACGCCAATTCACAACAATAGCTGCCTCAAGGCAATTAATATTGGAAGGGTTTGTTTTTTTAAATGGCATCTTGGACCACAAGTGTTTGATGTGAGTGATGCAGTAAATAACGATCAGGTTGGGTTCTCTTTACTGGGAAATGTGGCTGCTTCTCCATCGGCCCGTCACAGCAGCTGCACCGTCACTTGCAGTGCAACCCTGCACATAACATTTGTTCAAAGATGCCCTCACAGCAAAGTTTTCTAACTGCAGGATATGAGACAGCAGCCCTGGTGCATTTCTAAGTTTAAGTTTTCAGACACTGCTCTCATTTACACACAGTAAACAGTATCGCACATGGATGACCCACACTCTTCTACACATCGTCAGCTGTTGCATATAGATTTGAATCTCCAAACTAAGGAGCTTAGCAATCATCCAGGTCATGGTAGTCTCTGTTTCTATGTAGGTTCTCAGTCTTCGATCACTGTTTATTGTGACTATAAGCCTAAGCTGAGACCATATCTTTTTAAATTATGTATTACTTTATAAATATAAATTACTCTGAACTCTCACTTTTCAGGATTGTTTGAGAGCATGTCAGGAACAGATCGAGTCTTTGCTGGAAACCAGCCTCAGACAGGCACAACAGCAGCAGCACTCATTTGCCATGGAAACTAAGAAAATGGGAGAGGACCACTCAGCGACGCCCACAGATGTACGAGACATTAACATCTGAGCTCTAGCAGTAACGTTGCTGGATGAAGAAACAGAAGCAGATGAATTTGATGATCGTATAAGACTCATAAAAATACACACATCATGGAGCATTCATAAGTAACTGGACTCAACAGTCTGTCACAGCTGTTCATGTGAAGTCAGTATGAACTGTGGCAACAACCGTAGTGAGATTCTCAGCGGACGGCGTTATTTGCAAAACTGGAATTATGCTAATGCAGATGAAAAGGCTGAAAAAGTAATGTGTTACATACAGTGTGTTGATGAATGCAGGCAGGTAGGTGTTCAACCGGGGTGAATATTTCCCTTTAAGACCTGCTCATGTAAGCACTGAGTAAATTCAAGATGGATCCACAAAGGCCTGCAGGGCCTTTTTGAACCTGCACCTCCTGGCAAAGTAAAGAATTTGAGCTTCAGGGGCTAACACTAATTATTTCTTTTAAACAGCTGTGAAGCTCAAATGTATCCAAATTTTAAGAAAAACACATCAAGGCACCTCTGTAAATCAGTCTGTTTATATAAATGAAACATCCTTTTAAATATGTGTGGAAATTATTTTGCATGGCTTTTTTTTCCTGACTGTTTCCATTTCAAATTACAATATTTCCTTCACATTACATGTTATTTATTAAGGTCTTTTACTGCATTATACAGTAATTTGATGTCATGAGTCTCTCTTGTTGAATTCAGTAGGTGAATTTAGAGAGGTTGTCTAAATGTGAGTGTATTTTAAGTAGAATAATATGAGAAATGACTTGGACATTCAGGTTTTAAACGTAAGGTCTGATAAATTCATACAAATAATAATCCTGAATAAGATGTAATACGAGTTTATTACAGGGCAGTCCTTTGATGGACACCTAAGTGGTAAATACCAGTAGTTTACAATATGATCTTTAGTTATTTGCTTTAACATATGACGAATGAAGTTATTGTTCAGCTTTAATTCCATGTGAACACTGATTTTCTTGAGTCAAGGCCTAAAATGCCCCCATTGTATTTGGCTAATAAAATATACTATATGTACCGTAAAATGATCTCATGACTTGGTGCAAAATTGGTGTTGATTTTGTACCTCTGGTTTACCAATATAGATGGCTAACTCCACTAATGTTATAATGTGATGCTGAATGCACGACACACTAACAATTCCATGCTGGTGCTCTAAAGCCAAAGGATGAGCAAAGTCCCAGGGATTTTTATTTTAGGGTTGTTGTTTTTTTTCTATGTTTTGGGGGAGGAGGGCAGGGGTGATTTCACAGCATCATTCTAATAAACCTGTCTGTTCTTCTACAGAAATGTAGAAAGGTACCAGATTTTTTTGGGGGGGGGGGTGAACACGTGCTTCAGTTCCACTGAAAAACACGTTATCCTGTTTGCTGTGGCTGCAGGTCAGCACTACCTATTGCAAAAGTAGATTTGCGGTTCTAATGGAGAGCAGAGACTAAAACAACTTGAAGCATAGGCTTTAAATAGGAAGACTATAAAAGCAAAACCAGCCAACTTTTAACCAAAAACTGAACATGACTTCTATTGGAACAGGTTAAAAAGGTCTCATGATGATGATTTGGCTAAAGAGCAATGACACTGAAAACTCTGGCAAACCCATCATAGGTTGCTAAGGCTAACACACAAACATTAGAGAGACACAAACATCCACAACTTAAAAAAAAAAAAAAAAGTCACTTAATGGTTTTTGAATGAAATTTCATGCAAATGCAAGTACAGTAGATAATACAGTTGGAAAAAACCCAAATAAAGTGCCAATTTATAGTTAAACTAATAATAAAAACTATCCAGGGCATTGGATAGTTTATTTCCAGCAGTATGCAGTATTGTATCAAATGACAAAATATTGCATTTCAATTTTTATTTTATCTACTAGTAGCGGTTTCTTAGCAGCTATTTGACCATAAAGGCCTGATTCACACAGTCTCCTCTGAACAGTTGATGTAGAGATGGGTCTGCTACTGGAACTCTGTGGGACATTTATCTGAGCTCTAATCTGAGGTGCTGTTAAGTTATGATTTCTGAAGCTGGTGACTCAGATAAATTTATCCTCAGCAGCAGAGGTGACTGGGGCGGTCCGCATGTGAGCCAGTTTCTTCGTAGCGCTTGATGGTTTTTGAATGTGTCCCCAAGTGCAGTCGCAAAGTTTTAACAATTTTTCTGACTGACTGACCTTCAGTTCTTATCCTCCTAAGACCCAAACTCTTTCATAGCACGCATTTTTAATTTCTCTTTGCTATTTGGGCTGATTGGGACCTGATGAATGTAAAAACAAAGAATTACCAGATTTTTTTTTTTTTTTTTTTAACCCGAATTTTGTTTCTAAGAAAAATGAGATCCAACTTTGAGGACATTTGTTTGAAATTTTGATAGAACAGTGGCAGTATAATGTCCTCGTAAGTGGATATCAGGCCCTTGAAAGTAGGATATCAGGACATCCCCTTGAAGATGCAAAATTTAGTAATGATATTTTGGTTTAGCTGTTTGGACATCCCATAAATGTTGATGTGCACATCCTGATGTTACACAACACAACTGATGGTCCCAGGTCCATTAAGAAGGCAGTTTAAAGTAATGATGGGCTGTCGTTAAGTGAAAATCATTTTTGGTTTACATCATGAAGCTCACTGAGAGAAGGCCAAGGGTGGCTGCTTTCAGGAATTTAAAATAGAAGACATATTTAGAGTTATTTATCATTTTTTGCCTTTGCTACATAATTCAATATATTCATTTAGCTTCATATATTTGATGTCTTCAGTTTGTATCTACAAGGTAGAAAGTAATAAAAATACAGAAAAACCATTAAATGAGAAGGTGTCCAGACTTTGACTGGTAGTGTATCCCAACATACCTCGTCTGTGTTCGTGCAACAGCGTTAATGTTTCTTGAGGGACAGGATCCACATTTCTGAAGGATTTCTTAAACTAGTACTGTGGTTTCCATTTAAACTTTGAAACAGACATTACAAACACATTAAACACTGACAAACATAATAAAACACTACATTTGTGACCTTTTCACCTCAACACACCTCATCTGTGTGACTGTGCAACAGCACACGTTACTTCTGGTGATATGCTACAAAGCACTTTTGGTTTGTTTTCAAACACAGAAAAACATTTCTGACATTTCTACCTTGACACACCCTTTAGACAGGGGGTTGCATCATCCCTGCACGTCAGAATGAAAGGGCCATTGTCCACGATTATCATAGCGCACCTCTGGTTGTGGTTTTGGTTGTGAGGGTCTTGCGCTGTAGCATTCCTTCTGTGGCGGTGGAAAGCTGAATGATGGTTAGACAACTCTTGATGCTGGCTTGTTGACTTGGTTCATACTGTGGACCAGAGCCAGGCAGAACCTTTTGAGAGCCATCGGTTTCTGGTTTCAGTACAAGTCTGTGTTGTAAACCAGCCAGGAATTCACAATGCACAAGTCAAGGATGTATTCAAACGGTGAAATGTACCATCTGCTCGACTTGACTGGGGTCCTATGCAGGTGTACTAGCATGTAAAAAAAAAAAATCAATTCCTCCCATAGCTCATTATATGCAGGGATGAGTGATGGGCGTGGAATGATGATCTTTGCTCCACTGACCGAACGAGGCACGATCCCACAGGCGTTTTCTCAGAAGGTTCATCCATTTGTGGTTGAACCATTTTACTATAATCTGACCTTTTGAATCTACGCTTTTTTTGTAACAACTAGACTCAGATGTTATTAGCAACTTATTATAATCATTTCCTTTTCTTTTCAAAAGATTGGTCCAATATGTCCTAAACTACAGGACCAAAAAAAGTCATTAAAGCACCATTCCTTAATATTTGGAGTTATTATCATGGGTGAGACTCAGAAACTTCTGGGAGATTTCATCTGGTTTAAAGCTCAGAAGAAAAAGGACAATTTAGCTATAACTCACATTTGCTGAGCAAGAAACGTCTAGGATGCAAACTGCTGATGTGATGTCCGTCCTGGTCAAACTGCTGCAAAAGGCTGAGAGACAGAGTATAATGTAATTAAAAACAGAATGCAACAATTTACAAATCTATTAAACCCAAAGATACAAAATGTTAAAAATGAGAAAGATATTTATAAAGATGTTGGCCACACATCTTAAAAATCGGTTGGGTCAAGTCTTCATCACCAAGAATCTTCTATGAAGCAATGCTGTTATAATAGATGTAGTGTACAATTAAAATAATGTCTTTGGTTAAAAAGATATGATCTGGATGAGAACTTATGTTGCTCTAAAGCCTTTATATACCTTTCAGAATTGATGGTTTTCAAATGAGCAAGCTGCCATGTCTACAGGTTTGACAAACATAGTAAAGTTCAGAGATGCAGGCTTTTAAGTGAGCACTAATAACACTGGGTGGTCTTTGTCTTCTTTAGTCCAGAGAACAGGGAATGTTTTCTTTCATATTAATCTTTTTTTCTCACACAATTTGTGTATGCGAAATAATCCCAAAATGCAACAGTACATTCTGCCAATTGGCAAAAAAATAAAAGAAAAAAATCACACACATAAACCCTATAGTCATATTGTATATGCATATAGTGGTGTATTTAGGGCTCTTTAAGTGTTTAATGGAAGTGTAAAAATTATATACAATGCAGTTAATTTACCATTTAGTACACTTGAGGTGTAAAAGTATTATTTTAGGCATTTAATGAGTGAACATCATTTTAAATAAGTCTTTGATTCTTATTGGTCAACGACAGATATTTATTTGTACTTCTTGTAGTTATCCAGCAGATGGGGATGTTTGTCCCTTTAAGATGTTCATACCCCACATCCGGAGTTTCACCAACCTTCTGACCTCCTCTTTGGCTAAAGTGATGTCCAGTGTGGCCTAAACCTGACCCAGTACCTTCTGTGTGCTGCAGCCATGGACACAGTAAGTTACTGTACAAACAGCTGAAAAACAAGTAAGCCAGTTCTGATGTCAGACCTTAGAAACATTAGAAATCCGGTCATACTATTTTTGTCATGTGGCCTTCAGTCCCATGTTGGCTCCCAAGGATGGGAATGTGAGAACAGCAAGGTCTCAGTTAAACGTATGTTCCAAGCAGGATTTGTGACATCATCACTATAGTAGTAATTAAGTCTCAAGTCTGTCCATAGATACTCTACGGTTTTTCTGAATGGTTATTAATATTTATCTAATACTACTTTTGCTAATGCTGCTGTATAGCATCTTAGTCCTGCTAACTACATTCATAACTACAGTCAAGATCCTAAACAAACAGTCTTTAATGCTTATATTTAGTAATATGTCCAATATTATTATTTTTTTAAATCACACAGTACTGCTCAAAACACAACAAAACAAAAAACAGGCACAAAACACTGAAAATAATATCTTCCTGTTGCTATTATTAGAAAACATTATCCTGACCCATCATGCAACCTTTTTTTGGCAATCCTTGCCACAGCAGGAATACTGAGTTCCTGAGCTGTGGAAGTAGCTGAAGCAAAAACTCCGGTGTGGTATTATATCTGTGAGGCCACTGAACGTGACTTTCAGTTGGCCTCAATGTAATTCTGGCAAACCCTCAGGAAACTTAGTAGGAGAACTCTGCTCATACTGTGTACAGTGGAAGTGGGGTGCTGCAGACTTCTACTGAGGATATAACCGATCATGGAGGGATCCCCTCAATCCTACTAATACGTCTTCTGTAGAAGAACCACAGTCAGAGGATGAGGGAGATAATTTGTTCATCACTGGGGGGTGAGCTAATTGAGGCAGTGAAGCAACCCCTTGGTGGCAGGTCCCCTTGGGTGGATAAACTCTGCCCTGAACACCTTAAGGCTCTGGATGTTGTGGGCCTGTTGTCTGTATGGATGCTGTCTGTCTGTTAGTCAAATCTTTGTAGACATGCATCTGCAACATTTCGTGGTGATCTGGGACGGTGCCTCTGGATTGGCAGACTGGGGTGGCGAGCCCTATCTTTATGAAGAGCTACCGTAGGTTGAGAGGCAGGTAACACCCTGGACCCAGGTCGCCAGTGTGGTGCAGCCAAATACTGCATACCAGCACAAACATTGAAACAGTGGACAGGTCTCCAGCCTCTACCAGGGCCAGCACACACTGGGGCTATGCTGAAATGTGAATATACAAAGTCAAAAATTAACAATCATACTTAAAACATGCTGTAAAGAAATTTCAGACAATTTAAAACTGAAACTCAGAACATAATCCACTCTTGATGTTCTAGTTTTTATTCTCTCAGTAGAAGACTTGGTGCTATTAAAGGGGTTCAGAGTAAAGATTAATTCTAAAAACAAAATTCAAACATTGTCTGTGTACAAGTTTGATATGAGGTCATCAAGGACAGTGTAGGTTTCAGTAGGCCGTGATTTCATACCTATTGATCCTTATCTGGAATCTAAACTGCTCCAGAGAAAGTTAAGGTCACAACATAAGTTACCATACCTATATATCCTGGTAAGAAGTTACCACTGGCATAGTACAGAAAGCCCAGGGTTAACCTGGATGAGCCAGAAGGGTTAACCTGGATGATTGAGAACTGCTGCTTGTACTATAGCCTTCAAACCTCAATTAACAGCAACATTGAAGAAGATCTCCAAAAGTTGAATCTGTGGCTGTGTATTAACGTCAGAATCTGTTCATTTGGAGCCGTCCAGATGAACAAACCTCAATTTCCTGAATGATTGAGAATGCATCAAGACATTGTGAAGAAGAGTGTGCCAAAAGTCCTCCACAATAACGTGAGAGACTGATAAAGTCATACAGAAAATTATTACTCCAAGTTATTGCTGCTAAACATGTTTTTTAAGCTACTGAATCATAAACTATGCTTGCTTTTGAAATGGTTATGTGTTCTAAGAATTTTAAAAAGTAATAGTGAGCACTTTTATTCTTATATTGCTTTCTAATTAGCCTAATAATTTAATGTAAATCACAGAATCAGGCCTAAAGCTCTTCTGAAAAAGGCAATTAATAATCCAACACTATATTATATATAGAATTATATAGAGGTTTAACTATATACCTTTGCATATCTCTGCCTTGTGCAACGTGTTTTCTGCGAATAAACTGTGTAAAAAGTGTTGTGAGGTTGTACTGTGAATCCATTCCACCACAAAACTTAATTTCTAACAAATTCGACTTTTATTTTGAAGGTCACGCATGGCAGCGTCGGTTGCAGCCGGTACTGCAGCCTGTTGAATGGAGGCAGCGGGAAGAGGCAGTTGTTCTCACTTCCAGTTATCAGAGAACCTGTGTGAGCTCCGTTTCTCAGTATGAGTTCTTAAGCGGAGGAAGTGTTTGTTTTTTTAGAACGGAAACCCAAGCGATGCGCACACACAGCTGCCGCTGATAACAAGAAGCGGCACTCCGCTTTCAGCTGCACATATTGAGTCGCCAAAAGACAGCGGCTGTGTTTATTTCTCAGAGCAGCAGCAAAAGGTGAAGCGAGTTTGCAGAGGTGAGTCCACGCACGAATACCACGAGGCTTACATCCTGTCAAGATGTTCACGCAGAACAGCGGCCAAACTCTGTGGCGTGTTTCTTTTTCTTTTACTGTGTTTTTGTGACCGCCGGACGCATTTCATATCCTCTCGAGCTGGAATTCAGTAAAAAGTAACTTA
This sequence comes from Oreochromis aureus, assembly GCF_013358895.1. Lineage (NCBI taxonomy): Eukaryota > Metazoa > Chordata > Actinopteri > Cichliformes > Cichlidae > Oreochromis > Oreochromis aureus. The sequence continues at coordinate 26,587,175 of NC_052948.1, forward strand.
CGAAGAAGAGATCCTTTAAAATAGAAGTGAAAACCCCCTTTTTAGGTCAAATAGATACAGCCCACTGAAAAGGGGAGAGTGCAGATACCTGCTGGTGTGGAATGACCCATAAAACTTCATGTATGCAGTCACAGACGGGTGGCCCTACACTCAGTTCAGCTCTATAGTTACATGTAATGACTCTGGGCAGGCGTCGTGGGTCTTATACCAGTAATTCTGTGTGCCAACTTAAAGCGTAAGATCGATAACTGCACCGCATACTAACCCAGTGTTTGTTTTTCGATCGGTAGATTTATTTATAACTGTCATTGTTGTGTTGGTATATACGTTTTTAACCGCTCGTGAGGCGATTTTTCTTGATACCAGTTGTATTTGTCAATGACACGAAACGGATGGAGGAAACACAGTAATACGTTATTTCATTCTTAGAACACAATAGCAGATTAGAGAAGTCATTATGATCTTACCGATTGCCGATTAGACTTCTCAGAGCATTATTTAATGATCTTATTGTTGCAGCTCTAGATAGACTGAGTGATTTTTAAGTGCACTTATGTGAATTCCTCAAGTATCTGGGGATCGACCTGTCAGTAGAGACCACAGTTGTTTTTAGGATGCCAAGATAACTTTACCAAGTTAGGCCTATAAATAGCTCACAGTTTGCAGATGTCAAGCAAGTGACTACTGTCACCTGTTACTTTGTAACCAGAATTGTTTAACACAGTGTAACTTCAAAGTAAAAGAAAATAATGTTGTGCGTGTATAATATGGCCAGAGAGGTAAGAGGGCCATTTATGGGGCAAGGATCAGCAGAGGCAGACTGATGCTTGGCCTTGCAGTGTGGTGGTAGTCTGTAGGTAGTATACAGAGCTTTGTAGATCCTGTTACTTTTTACTGTCTGACTGACAGGACATTGGTACAGGGAGAACTCACTTGGCTATTGGTTGCTTGGAGAAATTCCAGTTTGACAAATGCCCTCGTGGGTTTTTGCAGACTCTGTACTGTCCACTGTTACTCTTCAGTTTATTACATTAGGATTAGGGGCTCACTAATTGGCACTTGCCCGATTTCTTTCTATTTTTTTTTTTTTTTTTATTCAAAGGGCACTGACGAACAGCCCTCAGCCAGTGTCTCCCAAAGTATAAAATACTTTCTGTCTAGCATGAAAGTCTGTGAACAGTTGAATGTAATTACAAATTTGTCATCAGAGATTACAATTATTTGTTTGTTAGAATTTCAAACACCATAAAACTACCAGAGCTGATTAGAGTGTGGCACCAGATGTCTTTAATATTGAACCTTTTCACAATATTCTACTTTTCTGAGATACTAAATTTTATTAGTTGTCAGTTATAATCATCAAAATAAATAAATAAATAAATAAAACACTTAAAATATATCAGTCTGTGTGGAATAATTGTATACATTATACAAGTTTCACTTTTTGAATGGAAATAATGAAATTAATCTACTTTTTAATGATATTCTAATTATATGACCAGCACCTGTATTTTAAAATTGACCCCACAGTTATCTTTTACAGAATAAGAAACTCAATTTAATGAAGTATTGTAAAGTACAGCAATCATAGTACCATAAATTAAGCTTCAGTCTACATCCCTGCAATTCATCAAGCCTGAAACCAAAGAGTTAAATCTGCTCTGCATTTAACGCTTTGCTCTCTTTTCTTGGATTGGTACTCCATACTCTGGACTAACAGCCCTCATATTAGACAGGTGTTTCTAGACAATCTGTCCACAGCTGTTATTTGCATTAATTTCTATATGGTCAAAATGAAGTCATTGGGGGTTATAAGTATTAAGATTTTTAATTTGTTTTTTCCTTTTTATCCCACAAACCCCCAAATTTGCTTTATGATGATAAAACCATTTTAGGAAAAGTTATAAGAGATAATGGTGTTTTAATTTAAGCTACGTGACATTTAAAATGCAATAGGTTCAAAATGACCCCCATTGGTGTTATACAGTCCCGATCAAAAGTTTAAGACCACTTGAAAAATGGCAAAAAATTATATTTTGCATGTTTGGATCTTAACAAGGTCTCAAGTAGAGTTTCAACATGCAACAAGAAGAAATGGGAGTGAGACAAAACCTTTTTTGAGCATGCAATTTATTGAAAACAACGCTTAAACTGAAACGGGCTGTTTTACAGCTGATCAAAAGTTTAGGACCACACCTCCAAAAAAAACCGTAAACCACCCACAAAACAGAAATCAAAGTTCCAAAAATGAACTCAGAAATGAGTAGCTCCACCGTTATTGTTGATCATTTTAAATATTTGTTGCGGTGTGCTTGATGCAAGTGTTTCTATGAGGTGAGTGGGAACATTTCTCCAAGTGGTGAAGACGGCCGGAAGAAGGGCATCTGCTGTCTGGAACTGTTGTCCATTTTTGTAAACTTCCCTTGCCATCCATCCCCAAAGGTTCTCAGTGGGATTTAGATCAGGGGAACATGCAGGACGGTCCAAAAGAGTGATGTTATTCTCCTGGAAGTAGTCCCTTGTCCTGCAGGCATTGTGTACTGTAGTGTTGTCCTGTTGAAAAACCCAGTCGTTACCACACAGACGAGGGCCCTCAGTCATGAGGGATGCTCTCTGCAATATCTGGACATAGCCAGCGGCGGTTTGACACACTTTTACCTCCTGAAGGTCCATTGTTCTACTGAAGGAAAAAGAACCCCAGACCATTGGGTCTGAGGATCGTCCAGTGTCTTGATGGACAACCGATAGGGTCCTCTGGTTCAGTGCTGGTGACATTTTTTGGGTTTTCCACTTGACTTTTTTGTTCCATAACACTCAGGATCATTTAAGAAATTCCAAATGACTGTCTTACTGCGTCCCACCTCAGCAGCGATGGCGTGCTGCAAGAGACCCTGCTTATGCAGTTCAACAACCCGACCACATTCAAAAAGGGAACTTTTTTGTGCCTTTGCCATCAAAACATTATGACAGTGTGACTACCTGACAGAAAATGACAAAGAATCAACATTTTTGCACAGATTTGGCCTTTTAAAAGCATGTGGTTCTAAACTTTTCATCAGCTATAAAACAGCCTGTTTCAGTTTAAGCGTTGTTTCCAATAAATTGCATGCTCAAAAAATGTTTTGTCTCACTCGCATTTCTTCTTGTTGCATGTTGGAGCGCTATTTGCAACTTTGTTGAGATCCAACCATGCAAAATATCTTCTTTTTTTTGTTGCCATTTTTCAAGTGGTCTTAAACTTTTGATCAGAACTATAATATGATATTGAAGTTATGTTTCCTACAAATGAATTAATTTATACAAGGCATATTTCAATAAAAGCATACCTATATTGAGCAAATATATTCTATAGGAATGTGTTTTACCTGCCTAAGAAGATCTGTGATATCAGGCAGATACGTGGTTCTTCTCTAAGTATCGGTGCAATCTACTTCCACATTCACTGCATGTAGTTGGGGGAATTCCCTCAAACTGTATCTACAAAGGCTGCAGTGTTATGACTGTAAAAAGTGGAACATGTAGCTTACTTACATGAAGTTAATTTACCTGTTTTATTTACAACTGGAGCACTGACTGAATAATGTTTACACATTAAAAGCAAAGCCAATTGGCCACTCTAAAAGTCAACAAATTCCATACGGTATATTTATTTGTATATATAATAAAACACTTTAAGAATTAGAGCAAGAGAATTATCTCATAGTAAGTTAATCAGATAGTTGTCCCAAATTGGGGAAAAAAAGGAAGGCAGATCACAAAACAAACTGGGTTGCCCTTTAATATACTACACATTTTTCTGTGGTATATTTTCTGTGCTTCTGATAACTTGACGTGATATTTTCATTGCTAATTAGAGGTGGTATGGTAGACTGTCACTGCTTATTTCTATTTACTGGCAGATGTTGTGAAGCTTCGGTTAAGGAGTTTAAGAGAGCTGTAACAGATTTTTAACACAAATAAATGTTACTCTGCTAATTTAAAACTGTATTTATGTTACAGACGGGAAGGAGTGATAATGTTTTTCTGTCTAGCTCCAACATTAACGTTATATATGTTGTCTCTTCATTGGCTCCAGATTCAAATTTAAAATCCTACTCCTCACATACAAGGTCTGAATAGCCAGGACCAATCTTATCTCAGAGACATAGTACCATATCTCCCCAGTAGAGCACTTCGCTCTCAGACTGCAGGCTTACTTGTTGTTCCTAAGATAGTTTAAAGCAGTATAGAAGGCAATGCCTTCAGCTTTCAGGCCCCTCTTCGGTGGAACCAGCTCGCAGCTTTGATTATGTGACAAGTTACCTCTATGCCTTTTAAGATTAGGCTTAAACTTTCCTTGTTGATAAAGCATATAGCTGGGGATGGATCAGGTGACCCTTAACCCTGCCTTGGTTACACTGCAATAGGCCTAGGCTGTTGGGGGCTTCCCATGATGCAATGAGTGTTCCTCCTTCAGTCACATTTTTTTCACTCACCTTTGTGTTTATACATCACTCATTTAATCATTAGTTGCTATTTATATCTGGCTGTCTTCCACTGTGTGTCTTATGTTCTCTCTTCCTACACTCACCCCTTGTCGGTCACAGCAGGTGACACTGTCGCTAAGTTCTTGCTCATAGGGGGGCGTTTGGTTGTTGGGGTTTCTCCATATTGTAGGGTGTGATGTGGTGCTATGTAAATAAAATAAAATTGGAATGAATTAAATTATTATTAGCCACAGCTGCTAAGTTAATGATAACTTAACTGATGGCTAATAATAGTAAAATGGGTAACATTAATGTGGGTGCCAGCCAGATTAACATTTATGATAACTGTTTAATTATTAATTGTTGTTGAAACAAGAACTTTACTGACCTCAAGATTCTTTTTACACTCTTCAAGATGGTGGTTTAGTGTTAGTGTAGGTTTGGTGAGTTAGTGTTCACGTCTTCAGCTGCTGGTGATGGGAGGGGCTGCCTGAAAATCTGCAGCAGTCCTATGTTGTGTCAGATGGAGGAGGCGAAGTTGGTACCGACAGTGTCATTACTGTTGCAAAAGCATAATAGTCTAATCTATTTAATTATTATTAACAATTATCACTAATTATCACTAATTAGTATAAATTAGTATCTTAAGTACCTACTCAGTACTTATGCTGCCTTTAGTGCAAAAAAAACACGTACCATTGCATTTTCAGAATTTAGGTATCTATTTAGGTATTGGTTCTGGTGACATCCTTATACCACAAAGTAGTAAACACTAAACTGTTAGATCATCCATATGTTAACTCTGGGACCTCCTTAATGCAGAGGGCTCCATCCCGTGGATGGACTGGTATCCGGGGAATTTGAAGTCTAGGTTTACACTTTGGCTATTTGTCACATTCCTGGAGTCACCGTCAGAGTAATTTTTGTTGCATAACAGAGTGCATATTTCTGCTGGGAGAAACTGCTGCTCCCTCTACAATGTTGACATTGGTGGTACAGTTGTGGTCAGAAGTTTAAATCCATTCATCCTGGATATGAGTGTCAGGTTAATTTTAATGGTTTCCTTCAACTGTACTTCTTCTAGAGTGAAATAATGTTATACATCCTTAATTACTTTAAAAAACAAAATTTGGGTGCACAATTTTAAATTTCTTTTGGATTTTCTTAAGTCGACACAGTGTCAAAAGTATGGATACAGGCTCAATAATTCACATAATTTCCTTCAGGATTAATAAAGTATTCTGATTCTGAAAAATATAGATATATTTACTTACACTTACTTAAATCTTTTAACAAGTGGTGCTGAAGATTCTAAGATGGCTTTTAAGTTGACGAGGCAGAGCCCTATTAAATTCTGGTTAGTGATCATGTCCAGTACAGCTGGTGATTTCTCTTGGATAGCACTCATTGGACTGACCAATTCTTAGAACAATGGCAAATTCCAAGGAAGCCAACCCAGAATTACCATGGCATTCATGCCCATGATGAGTGTACGTAAACTTCTGACCAGAACTGTATGTGCATAATCAGTATGACTTTCAACATTTGTTCTCGATCTGCTTCCATGTTCACTGCATGTAGATGATCTAGAAAGACTAATGGTTAAAGAAAATGTGGGAACACCTAAGACCTGTTGAGATGATTCACATTAGGCCAAGACAGGTGATGATTGTGTGAGGGGCAGACTGTAAGAAGTTGACTAGGAAATGATTGAATTTTATTTAGAAAAACGAGGTATTTCAGTGGCACATACTCAATTCCCCAGTGTAATTCTGTATGCTAATGATTAAAAAAACCTGCGCAATGATATATTTCTAGATCTACACAGATGAACTTCATGTCTCAAAAATGTGTCTCTAATTTACTGGACAAGGTGTTGTGATTCATTAAAGGATCCCTGGGTTTTGGCTTCATAGCCCAAAGAGTAGGGTTGGGTGATATTAGTTTAAACTTTAACATGGTTTGTGGTAACAGAAAATAGTGAAGAAAGTTTATTAAAGTTTTATTAATGCTGGCAGCTTGCAAAAGTAAGTAAATTAGGTACTGTTTTGAGCCCTGTTGAAATTTTAACACTGTTTTACTTGTCATGTTGGCAGCAGCATTTTAGTTATATATTTAACATTTTACACAAATATCATGCTGTTTTCCTTGAAATTTTAACAAATGCTTTAGATTGCTAACATTTTTTATATCATGTAAAAATGTAGAGCTGTATATTGCAGATATTATGACAATATGATACAGCACAGTCTTCCCTAAAGGTTGACATCTTTGATGACTTTAAATATCAATAATTTTGTGCACATGTATGTATTTTGGAATTTCTTACTAATATTTGGTTTATTTTTGTCCCTTCGAACGTTGCACCTCAATAAGATGCTTTCGGTAGCCATCAACAAGCTTCTGGCTGGATAATTAACCAATATACGTTGTCTTGTGGGCTCAAGCATGCCTACCTATTTCTTTCTCTCTGACTCTCAGGATTTGTAATTGCATTAGTCTGAGTACTTTCTCATGACAGGGCTTCTGTTATAGGATTAGTCGTCATGCTAGCACAAATCAACACTTGCACAGGAATACACAAGCACAAGAAAACTGACTGCTATTCTTTCACTGTAGGTCAACAGAAGAATAAGTACCATTATATTTTCAGGATTTTGGGATGTCTTTGTTTGTTTTTGTAATGAACACTTGGTTATCTTTGCATTGAGACTGGAAACAGCAAGTTAGTCTAGTTAGTCCAGATGTATTAAAAGCCACGTGCACCTGGCAAAACTGTGTCCCAAAATTGCTTCCAATTCAGCTAAACTGCATCTTCACTACCTCTTCTGGTGAAATGTATTTGTTGTTAACTGTTGGTTGTACAAATATATCTCTGAACCATGACTCTGATATGTATTTTACACAAATGACAAGCTTCTGATTTGGTGTCATTGTGAAAGTCTATTTTAAATGAACTATTAATGATCTTTGATCCAGTAGTGTCAGCTGGTTTACTTTAAAGAACACTAAACCGAAAATACAGGGACCGAGGCATATTTCTTTTTTTTCTTTAGTAGCATTGTCACTAATGTTTGGAGTTTCCACTTTTCTTCACTATGTTGCCTGTTCCGTTAGGGAAAGCTGACTTCTGATGACATGTGGTTTTTTGTGTAGATAAAAATGTCTTGATACCATCCAAGTCTATGGCATGTTTTGTTCTTTGAAGTTGGATGATGCAAGTTACACTCAACATCATAGACTGATAAGATGTAACAGTGGGGAAGCATCTGATGGAAGGTTTGGTGAAGTAGAGGTGGGTTGATTTTTGGTGTGTACCAGATGGATTGTCATGGTGATAGTTATGCACACAGTGACACCCAGCAGATTTCTTCCTGAGTGAATCATGTCGTCAAATATAGACGCATGTTGATTTTGACTGTCGGTAACACATGTTTAGAGACATTCAGCACAGCTCAAGTTGTACTGAACAGCTTTTTAATTCTTCTGCGTGCGTGCGTGTGTATGCATGCACACGTGTGCGTTAATGCCAACAAATCCTTTTAACACCACATGTGGTGAACGGTGCACAGATGGTCTCACTCTCACACACAACCTGCGGTCCCTGGCACACACCTTTTTGAAGCATTTGGAATGTCATCTCACTCTCCCACATGTATCTGGATGATAAGCTGTTATCCATTTGGTTCTTCTTTTGGTCAAACATGTCAAACGTTGAGTATTTGGGATGTAGCTCAGGAGGTAGAGCAGGTCATCTAATCAGAAGGTTGTTTTAATCCCCAGCTACACCAAATTATCCTTGGGCAAGATACTGAACCCTAAGTTGTGCTCTGATGAATCCATCAGAGTATGAATGTGTGTGAATGTTAGATAGAAAGCACTTAGAAAAAAGAAAGCATAGAAAAAACTGGTTGTGTGAATGGGTTACTGAGGCAAGTTGTAAAAAGTATTTTAAGTGCTCAGGTAGAGTAGAAAACTGCTGTGAATCTTCTTAAAAGTGTCCCTAATCCTTAATCCAACCCCACACTTGTTTTGGCATTATAATGACATGCTATTACCTGGCCGAGATGAGACATTTAGGTATTTGGTGATATAAAAATCCACGTTTCAGCCAAATGAGCTATATTTGACTGAGACATAAGCAGATTTCTCTTAACATTTGTTATGTTTAGTTAGACAAATTACTTGCTGTTCAATTTGTCTAACTGTAGCTGTTGAATACAATTTTTATAATTTCCATGTTTAAAGCAAGTGTTCATTGATAACTGTAGTGTATTTCATTTAATGTCAGATTACTGGGTAAGAGATGCATGTGACATTGTAAGCTTAAGTGTGTTTGGTTGGGGAAAGTCAGTCCAATGAGTAGTGAAAGAACGACCATATTTTCTAACATACAAGTAGAAAGTATGGTAGTAACAAGTGGGCAGAAAACAAATAGGGGACATGACAGTTACCACAGGAGAGGATGAAAGATGGCAACACTGTTTGTTGCTGTCTTTTATCCTTTCATTCGCAATTGAAAACAATCACTATTCCTGCTACAGTATTGGTCAGAGGTTAATCAAACTTAGACACACTGATCATCTAATGTGTCTCCACCCAAACTGTAATCAAGGTCAAGGCCATATTTGTTGTTCGCAGTAACCTGTGAATTGTGATGGGTCGTGAACCACACTGACATTTGGTTGGTTTTACAGCACTGCATCTCATTAACCTAAAGTGCCTGATCATTGTTTATATGCAAAGATTTGCAGACCTATGCTTACATGTAGCTGTCTAGTGTCACTAGTGGGCATTTTAAAAATAAATGTAAGAATCATCATGAGCTACTCTTGTTTGTGTCACTGCTGTTGCTTTAACCTAACCTGCCACAGAGAAGAGATTTATTATGGTTTTCCTGCTCAAAACTGTCCAATATGGCTGAATTAAGACTGCAAGGAAGACTAGGCCAATATTCTGCTAGAATAATGTGAAAGACTCGTTGCCAGTTATCACATATGATTCATTTCAGTTCTTGCTGCCAGTGATGACACAACCAATTCTCAATCATTTCTCACATAGACCAAATTTAAAATGGTGATAGAGATTAACACACAGACACCAGGCTGATACCAAAACCAAACTTTTCTGGGTAATTGTAATTTTCATTGACCAAAGGTTAGAGAGAAGTCCTTTGCTTTCTTTGCATCCAAAGTACGACAAACCTCTCAGTCCCTGTGTATTTATAACCACAACCCTGGCTGCTCTCTTTTTATTACTCTTTCACTGAACACAACTATGAAACTACCTCGTGTCTGGGGAAAGCTATATTTTGCATTTCCTGGGTGTGTAAGTGTGATTACATGTGGCTGCCATATTGACTAAATTAAAAGTGTAGTTGTGTTGATTTTAGAAGGGAAAGAAACTGAATCTATTGCAGAATAATTATTAACTGACCTCAATTCAAAGAAAACAGTTAAGTTTCAGACATATGTGGGAAATCTTTACACTTTTTCTTTGCTGTTTATGTGTTTATTTAAATTTGATGTTAAAATAAAACAAGTGATGGGCTGTTACCTTTAGTATGATCATGTATTGGGACAGTCGTACAGTTTTTGTGATGCTGCCTCTGTACCACCACCACAGCGGATTTTAAATCAAACAGTGAAGACTGAAGTGCAGTTTCAGCATCAATCCAAAGAGTTAAACCAAAAGTATTGCATCAACTGCAGAGGAGTTGTAGACTGTTGTTGTGATTTGGCACTATGTAAGTAAAGTTGAACTGTAGTCCTCAATTTTCAGAGGACAAAACAAGATTTTAAAAGTAAAGGCCCGATCTCCAAATGTGGCATTTCTTTTTTCTTGTGACCTTTGAAATGAGGCCTTCGCTGCTACCATGCTCAGTTGCTCCTTATTTGTGAGTCTCTCTGCCTTCAGTAACTGAAAAGGGAGTTTTAGACATTGACTTTATCTTTCCCTCACTGGGGAAAGTCACTTGTTAGTAGTACAGTAAGGTTCAGGAAGAAAAAAGTGAAATGGACATATATTAGAAAAATAAATAGGAAATGTAAATTAATTTTAAAAAAACAAAAAAAGCCAAAATAGTTACCAAAAGATTTATTTATTTATTTATTTATTTATTATAAGTACAGTGTTTTGACATTCCCTGTGTGGGAATTGTCTGACTGCTGTCAGGATGAAGGATTTGCAATAGTGCTCCATCCCACACAGTAGCTACAGCAATGAATTATTATGATTTATTATAATTTCACACTGAAAAATATAATAAATTTTCACTGCAAACTTTTTTGTTTCAATGTTTTGTTTCGTGCTCAGTTGTCACCATTTTAATGCAAGTGCATTTGCCACAAAAAAAAAAAGCCCTGAAACATCATGGAGCGGCTTGTCACTAAAATATATGACAACATTAGGACAATGCAGCCTCCAGTTTTTGAACTAAAAGAATGATAACACAAGAGCAGCACTGAGGTTGATTACTAAAATATTAAATAGCTGCAGCTATTTAGGGTTTTCCATTAGGTGGTAGTACCAGGTACTTTTATAGTACCTACTGGGCTGGGGTTCCAACCGATCTGAGGCAGCGGTGTCACGAGAGCCATGAGAGTGGGGTCTGATGAAAAGCCAGAGACCAAGCAGCGAGTATATTATCGCCTCGACGTTCTCCTTTGTTGTGACGTTCGTGTTGAACACAAATGACGTCACAGGACTTTGGGCCACATTGCTATAACAACCCCGTGTGCATTAGGTATTACTTGATTGCGATGGAAAAAACCGAGTTGAGTCGAGGCAAGTCGAGCTGAGTAGGTACTGATGGAAAATGGTCACCTCGTTTGTGGAGTGTAGGGGACTGGTCGGGACGTAACTGGCCCTCTTCACCAGTCTAATACGCCATTTCCTGTCCATCTCCATGCTTCCACCTCCCCAGCACATAATTGCATAAAAGATTACTGCACAGTGATGGTTTCTGCAAAATGTCCTCAATAATATCCTGGACACCTGAAAAAGCCTCAGTCTGTCTAGCAGACAGAGCTGACTTTGGTCCTTCTTGTATTAGGTTTAGGTCATGTGACTGATTTGGCTACTCAAGAGTAATTCAAGTCACTGTTCTGAGAAACTCTTGGGTTGCTTTTGCAGTGCACTTTAAGTCACTAATATATAAATAGGTAAGTTATTGTCTTGGCAGCCATACATGCCAGTGTCAACATTGTCTCCACCATATTTGACAGATGATGTGGTATGCTTCTTTTCTCTCCATCTCATGCTTTCGTCTCCCCATAAACCTGGTATAAATTAATTTTGATTTCCAAGATTTCAGATTTTAGTTTTTCTTCAGAACTGTGCAGGATCTTTTAGATGTTTAGTTGTCAGTGTTTTTGTTGAAAAACTGTTGTCAAACTTTTTATTTAGATGTTGCTCAATACAATTTTACAATTCTATTGCAGGTCTGTTTTTACTTGCAAATCTGGGTGAAATGCTTGTTTCCATCGTTTAACACATCAGTGTGTTACAGAGCTGCGTGTTAAACGAATCCTCAAACCAAAATATTTGTGTAGAGGATTTTTTTTTTTTATATATATAATTGAATTATTTCGAATAACTAGATGAATTGTTGTCATGCCTTTTACTGTTCTGATAAAATATTGTGTTTATTGCGCCCAGTTTCAAAGAACTGACAGGTTAAATGCCCAGGTGTTTCCTGTTGCATTGGTTCCTTACTCATGAACCTGCAGTGTAGGTCAATAGTTGCAGATTGGTTCTTGGTCTTCATGTTAATTAATTGGTAATTAATTTTTAATTGTGAATCACAAAGGGCTCATTTTGGGGTCATATTTAAGGCCAAAAAAAGAAGCACTATGAGTCATAGTACCAGAAACTGATTTGTACAACAGTGTGGAAAATTGTACAGAAAGAGAGACATGTCACCAACAAAAAATGACTACATCCGACGAAAGAAAGTCTGTGTGGTTTCTGGAAAGCAGAGTACCTGGAGATCTGCATTGTATAGAGAGAGGCTGATCTTGTATCTTTGCACAGGAAGTTGTGGGTTGATAGAAGTCTGTCTCTCTGGTTCTAAATAAATCCAGTGCAGCTAAAGCCGGTTTGCTGCATCCGCTATCTACAGAAGTTAAAGCAGCCTAGAACTAACTTGAAAGAATCAAGATCAACATGATAATACATTATCAAAATATCCTGGTTAGCCTAATCTAATTTGATCATCCATCATGTAAGTTCCCCACTTTCAGAACCTCAAAGAGATGTGGTGTTTAGCTGCAGCACCTTTCCCCTTCTTCCTCCTTTGCACTTTTGCTAGCAAAGTGACAATGCAATCTTCCAGTTCTAAATACAAGTGTTACTGTGCAACTCAACCACAGCTAAATGCACTCATCACCTTTGAATGTTTTAATCTCAGATTCATGCGTGTCTCCGAGGAGATCAGTTTTGTATATTTCTAAAATGCTGAAACTGATTATTCAGCTGCGTTTCCCCCTCTCTCTACAGCAGCCAGCTTGCATAATGGGATCTTTTCGGCGTCCCAGACCTCGATTTATGAGCTCTCCAGTTCTGTCAGACCTTACCCGTTTTCATGCAAGCACACCTGCTCTACAGATCTCCAACATCACTGTGTGGAACAGGTGAGCTGACTTCGAACAAGAAATCCCACAGTACTTTAGCTTGATCTTTGTGATCCATATTTAATTTACATTTAAAACCAAAGTAAGCCGAAAGTGACTGTAAGCTAAAATTTGAAGTGTTTTTGTTCTGTTGTAATTTAGTATTTTTATGAAGTCACTTTTCCATCAGCAAGTTTCATCTTCCCCCTTTATTCAAAGTTGGTAATTTATGTCAAAGGGCCTGCACTGACCTGTTACACTTCAAAATTTTAAACAGGCAGCAGTTAGAGGTTTCCACATATACTAACAAGTCAGGCTGGAATACAGAATATAACAAACATTTGCCTGGATGGAGGACTACATTGGCTGAGTTCATTGGTATAAATATCAGATGTTATCAGTTCTAGACTGCACGACTCCATAATCCCAAAACAAATTGTACAGATATTATCTTACTTTTGTTCTACCTTTAGCACTGGGGTACGTTTTGTCATGTGTATAAACATTGGTTTAAAATAAACAGAAAAATATGCTAAGAGAAGAACAGGTTATATTGAAAGTTTCAGAGGTTAGAAATTTTCTATTTGGTTTCATATCTGATTAACTTCTGATTTTAGTGATTTAATCTATATTGGTAATGGCCTAATGAGGGCTGCGCGATTATGTCTAGAGTTATTATCATGATAACAAGTCTTTTTTTATTTCCAGACTGACCGTTTTCCTGAAACCTTTGTTACTCGTGTTTGCATTTGAATGAAAACAATTCTGCAAAGAAAAGTGGGCCACAATTCTTCCACAGCGGCGTGAAAGAGTCATTGCCGGTTGTTGCAAATGCTTGATTCCTGTTTTTGCAGCCAGAACAGGAAGAACTGACTTACTTACTTACTTTTGATTAACAGATAGCGGATTAAATAATCTGTTGAGCCCCTTTGTCCCTGGGGGTTCATGGGCTGTGCCGCCAGGTCTGTGATTTAACTATAGACTTAACATAGCAGTAACTGGTATCCAGAGAAGTGGCAGAATCTCACATAAAAGCTCACAAAACCATTTTTATGACCACCAAACACAGCTAAAACAACAAACAATCAACAACAGGTAGACAGATTCTGTGAAAAGATGTAAACACAAAGTGCGGATTCCCACATTCACCCAGTGGAGTGTACACGGACATGTACACGGACATGTACACGGACATGTACACGGACAAACGATGTCTCTGCTGAAAGCACAGTCTTCACGGATATTTCAAAACTACAGGTTTTATCATGCTCCAACCAAAATTCACTGAAAAAGCAGCAAAAGAAGACCAAAATTATGCTTCACGTTAGAATTTATACTGATATTTTTTTTTAATCTTACCTTTTCTGCCTGGCTTCCAAAAAAAAAAAAAAAAACTCCGCTAAAAACACATTTCCTGCATAGCTCCCTCTCCCAGCTTCAAGAGTAGTTTTAGGCCCTAAATCACTCTTTTCTACCTTATTCGCTTGTTTATCCACAGATGCACTATGCACCATTGTGTACAGTGGGGCTGTCCGCTTTTTGTGTTTTACAAAAACGACCTAAGTTATGCTGTTCAACAAAATTTTCAACTTTCGCAGATGGCGCCAAATTGTCCCTATGCTTAGCTTAGCCTCTAATTAAACCTGTGTAACTTTGTGTCACTTCAGCAGCATTGTTCTTTCCATAGGTGATGTTTATATGTTGATTCATTCAGTTTTTGGTCTACTCCATCATATTATCAAAGGGTTTATATGCTATAAAAGATTTAAAAAAAAAAACATTAGTCCAGGAAAAGAATCTTTTGTATTTTTCGGTGTTCCATCCTCAGTTATTTTGACACAATTGCATCTGCTGTGATGCTTACACCTATGATTATTTCTCACATGTGTTAGCTTTGATACCAAGATAGGTTTTTTGATTTATTTTTTTTTTTGTGAAAATGGAGTTTATAATTTTAGAGAAATATTCAATTCATTTTGGGCATGATGTTTTCAAGCAGGAACCCCAGAAAGCCCATAGGGTATTAAAGGTTAAAAGAAAAAAACCCCTAAAGTATCTTGATGCATGCTCTATTATCCAGCTAAGAAAAGTTTATTCTGCTCATCTGCAATTGTACTCTTTATAAGGTTGGGGAAACCTGCAGTCAGCTGAGACTGAAGAAGTCACTTGGATGAGTGATGAAATGTTTCCCCCACTGAAAACGCTACATCCAGATGAAAAGAATCAACTTTTTGGAAAGTATATGAGGAATGTGAGGGGCCTAGACGTGATGCCAACATAGCTTAAATTGCTCCTTTGCATTGGTTCTTCATCGCTGTGGAACAGTACTAGAGGGTTGGAAATGCTGAGGCTGGTGGAGAATGCTCGGCTGGTTAGTCCCAACTAGGAACATGAAGGAGCTGCATGCTGTACTAGTTGAAATCAGGTCAGAGGTAGGACTGCTAGCATTCAGTTGTATTTAGGTTTGGTGACTGCTAAATGCCATAGCATGTGACTCACATCATTACCATCTGTTCCTTGCTATGATTGCAACTGCATTCACTGGCAGCAGTTGTTTTCTAGCAGGATAATGTGTGACATCACAAGACTGAAGCTGCTCATAATTGCCTCAAAGAACTAGTAAAGACCTCAAGACAGTCACCTTGGATTTACCTCTGAACTTTTATTGACATCCGAATTCAGTTCAGTTAAATTTTACTAGCGCCAAATCACGACAACAGTTGCTTCAAGGCATTTTATATTGTAAGGTCGAATAATACAATAATACAGAGAAATACTGAGAAAATGACCCCTTATGAGCAAGAACTTTTGCAACAGTGGAAAGAAAAAACTCCCTTTTAAAGGAAGAAACCTACAGCAGAACCAGGCTAACGGAGAGGCGGCCAGTTGACTGGAGAGAAGGAAGACAGGACAAAGACACACTGTGGAAGCGAGACAGAGATTAGTAATAACTAATAATTAAATGCAGAGAGGTGTATAAACACACAATGAAGGGGGAGGGGGTTGTTGAGTGAAGAAGAAACACTCACTGCATCATGGGAAGTCCCCAACAGCCTAGACCTATTTCAGCAACTAAGGCAGGGCTCTATCTAATATGCTGAACTATATGCTTTGTCAAAATAAAGCTTTAAGCCTAATCTTAAAAATAGAGAGCATGTCTGTCTCCTGTGTCCCAAGTGGTGGCTGGTTCCACAGAAGAAGAGTCTGGAAGCTGAAGGCTCTGCCCTATTGTGCTTTTAAATATCCTAACCTTATCACACGATTTGCTGAAGAAGATTTGAAGGAGTCAGTAATTACCAAGAAGTGCATGAGGGTGCTGCAGGATATGCATTAGAACAGCAAGACAGTGGTGTGGTGTGTCGCTGGTGTAACAAATGGGACTACATCAGGAATAGGGTTAACAAACAGATGTGGACCAGCAGGAGTTTTCATTGACTAGGAAGGGAGCCTGGAGAGGTGGAGACATACACTGATCAAGAGTGAAGAAGAGTGAGAGGGAAGAAAGGTTGATTTGCAAGAAACAGAAGTACAAGAGGTAAACAATCCAAAGCAATGACTGGTGTACAAGAGAAATGAAGAGAGTACAGTCAGGGTGGAATGGATGGAGAAAAGTATCAGGGGTGATTTGTGACAAGAGGATGCCGTCAAGGGTGAGTCACATTCCTCGTTTGTGTGTACAGAATTATCCAAATAAAGGCTATTCTGATTCTGCTGATTTGGTGGCAATGCCAAAAGACTGAACGTGGAGATGGAGGTGGCAGAGCTGAAAATGCTCAGATTTTTTTATTGGAAGTGACCGGGATGGATAGGATTCAAAATGACTCTTTCAGAGGGATGGCTCAGGTTATGCAGTTTGGAGAAAGAACTGGAGATAAGATTGTTTCGAAATTATGCAGAAGAGCGACAGTGGAAAAGTACACCATCTTTCAGTTCTGAGGTTTTATGTATCAGAACAAAAAAAAAATCATTGTCCTTCACAATTCGCACAGATTATTGAAATATAACCTGAGATGAACACTTGACATATCTCATCATG
Organism: Oreochromis aureus; assembly: GCF_013358895.1. Classification (NCBI taxonomy): domain Eukaryota; kingdom Metazoa; phylum Chordata; class Actinopteri; order Cichliformes; family Cichlidae; genus Oreochromis; species Oreochromis aureus. The sequence goes on from NC_052948.1 coordinate 26,604,289, forward strand.
CTTTTTTTTTTTTAACAGAAACTAAGCCAAAGTGTAGGCGCAGTGTGTGAAAGATGAAGTACACCTCATGATGCAGTAGCCTGTAGAACCACTTTTAACATCAATAACTTGAAGTAATTGTTTTTTGAATGATTTTATCAGTCTCTCACTTGGCATTCGCATACCTGAATGCTTCAGACTAACAATGCAATTTTATTTCATTTCATAGAAATGGACAAAGGGTGTTGAATAAGGAACTGCCAGGCAGGAGAAAAAGAGGTAGAGCAGATTTATGAATGTAATGAAGGAGGACATGGCAGTGTTGGCATTACAGAAGCGGATGCAGGGGATGAGGTGAGAAGGATGAAGATGAGCTGCTGTGGCTTCCTCTAAAGGAAGTGACTAAAATAAGATGGAGAAGTCACAGCTGAAAATTCTTTATCCTACTGCAGCTCAGTTTGTCAGGGTGTTTAGATTATTTTATCACTGACAGGAGGAGCTCACACCTCTGAATCTGTGGCCTGTTTCCTGCACTCCACAGCTCAGAGCAGGATGTTTAATAGGAAATAGAGGCAGCAGCAAGGTCATATCCTGAGAACCAGCTTAGCTGCATGCAAGGACATTGGACATAGAGAGGACACACTTAAATGCAACTGACCCAAGGAAAAGAGAAACAGCCTTACCTAGAGGCATTATTTTTTTAGGTTGTCTCTCCATCCGTATGTATATATGTCTCATTCTTATGAATACAATCATTTTCAGCAACACAGATTTGCCCTTAAACTCATGGATCAACTAATTAATATTTGTCCAGCAGGTCACTGTGAACTCATAAAACACATCTTTGGAATTAACTCAAAGAATACAAATGTCTTATATAATTAAGTGAGGCATCGCTTCACTGTGGCATTATAACGTTCTGCAAAAACACTTTTCGGGTAGTATAACAAAACAACATTGTCCAGAACCCAAGTGCGCTTCAGCTTGAGGTCACAAAAAATGGCCAGACACTCTCCTTCAGGATGTTTTGGTAGACGGCAGAATTCATGATTGCATTTACCACATTTTAGTCTTCAGGTCCTGAGGCAGCAAAACAGCCCCAGACCATCACACTACCACCGCCATGTTTTACTCTTGGTATGATGTTCCTTTTACGCCAGATGTAACGGGACACACACCTTTCAAAAGGTTTAACTTTTGTCTCGTCAGTCCACAGAGTATTGTATTAGTATTGTATTGGACACAGAAATCAACTCTGCTTTCCAAAGATGTGATACATTACAGTTCATTGATGCCATTATAGTCACTGATTGGAGAGGTTGTAATCACAGAGTTGTGAATATTATAAGAAATTTGAGTTACAATTGTGTAGCTCTCAATATATTTGTGGACACATTTGTGTGTTTTTTTTTTTTTTTCTGTAATTGTAACGTGTGTGTGTGTGTGTGTGTGTGTGTGTGTGTGTGTGTGTGTGTGTGTGTGTGTGTGTGTGTGTGTGTGTGTGTGTGTGTGTGTGTGTGTGTGTGTGTGTGTGTGTGTGTGTGTGTGTGTGTGTGTGAATAAATAAATTAAATAAAATTTAAAAAAATGTTACAAGTGAGAAAAATTTTTCTACACATTGTCACTTTTTCTGCAAATTCTGACATTTTGCAACATATTTATTTATTTATATTTATTACAGACTGAGTCTGTAATACTCTGTCTCCAGCAACCTATTAATGTTAAAAGGTTATATTTTTGAAAGTCTTTGAAGTTTGTGGGTAGACCTGACCAATGCAAATGAGGAAGAACTCCCAGTAATTTATTGTTTGGAGCTTGTGGCATGCTACCTGAAATATTTGACCCTGGTGGTATAAATGTTATGATGCCTCCAGCTTCAACTGAAAATCTAAGGAAATAAGTCATCTAAGTATTACATTTTAAGTTTTTAAAATGCCTAAGATCTAACTTACTGGAGGCATAATGCAGTTTGTTGTTTTTAGTTCTTCAGAAACTTGGTATGATAAAACAAAGATTGCTGTATTTAAGTTATGATCGATACAAGCTAGAATTTCTTTGCTTGACCCGTTTTATTGCTCTCTCAGGGTCCAATCAGCTGTGATCAAGGTGTTCAAGGGGGCAGCTCTGCAGACTAATGAGCTCTACACACTTAACGAGAGCATCAGGTGACACTTTACTTTTTCTTTTCAAAGTAGCCTTGTTGAATCAGAACAGAACAAAATGCAGAGACAGAGGACAGTGGAAAGAGTCGTCAGAAAGAATAAGTGAACAAATACTTGAACTTTAAATGAACTTAAAGAAGAAACTGGTTTGTTTTAAAAACTGTGTGTTCTGTGTCTTTGTAGGTGGCTCCTTAAAACTGAGATGGGTTCCTTCATCACAGAGTACTTCCAGGTATTTTCTCTTCCTCTTTTACCTTTTATTACTCCTGAGTAAAGTAACAGAGTTCATGTCAGCAGGAGTCTGTAAGTCAGAAACATCTGAAGGTCTGTTTTCAGTGGTCAGGGGAAACATTTACTTTTGTCGATGATGGGCGCTGTCCTTACTTTGTGTTATCATTAATCTTGTAGTATTGGTACTGGATTTTTGAGCATTTTCCCAATACTCAATTCAATTCACTGCCACCACGACAACACTCATTTCAAAGAACTTAATATATTAAGGTAAAGAGCACTACAATTTTGGAGAGAGAACACTAATGATCAAAAGTGAATCCTACATGGTGACTGCCAGTAGGAAGACCTCCAACAGAACCAGGCTCAGTAAGAGAGAGTGACGGGATAAGGGGGAAGAGAATAGAAAAAAGTATTACACAGAGATATCAGGAACAATAAACTGGACAAAATGCAAATACAGTAAGTAGTATAAGGAGTCTAATAACATACAATAGTGGCATGTAGGTGGAGTGGTGAAAAGAGAGAAGCAGCGTAGAAGTTCTCAGCGCATCCTGTAAAGTTGTTACAATTTGATAGATTTTTGCTGATATGTCAGTTGGAGCTCTTATTTCCTCTGTATTTTCACATTCCTCCCTGCCATCCTGTAAACTGTCTGCGTGTGCTGCTTCACACTCCCGAATAGAAGGAAAAGTAGTTTTATTCTCATATGTGTATGTAAACAAATACATGGTTTTGTGTTTGTTTGTTTTTGTTGTTGTTTGATTTTACTGCACAATGAAATTCTTATTTTGCTGGAGTGCCTTCACACAAGAGTCGTAGAAAAAAATCCAGTATAATAAATGACATAAAATAAAAATTCTAATAACACAAAATTAAAAGGATCCAAAAGAAATTCAGATAAAGTACTAAATAAGTTAAAAAAAAGTTTTAAAAAAATTATTTTATTTATATAGTGCATATAGTTATATGTGTAGAATTCTTTGGGAAAACCACCCCTCTATGCCATCAATAAATAATTTCCTAATAGGTTTATGGACTCAGTTGCTAGTTTTAAGTCTTAATGAATACCAAACGATTTTGTAAGTTATGGTTCCCGATACACTCAAAAGGAATGATAAAGCAGTGTATGATTTAGGACAGGGCTCCTGCACGCTGCAGCATACAGTGGCCCTCAGTATCCCACCACCCTGTTCATCATGTCAGGTTTATAAACGCAAATATGGTGATGACAAAAACTCCTCTCTGCTACTGCTACTCCTTCTCTTTTTCACTGCTGAATTTAGACACCACTATTGCATTTAATCATTAGTAATTCATTTTAAACCTCTTCCATGTGTGTCTTTTGTCTTGTCTCTCTCTGCTCTCCTCTCTTTCCCCTCACCACTAACCTGTCGTGGCAGATGGTTGCCCGTGTCTGAGCCTGGTTCTGTCTGAGATTTTTTCCTGTTAAAACAGAGTTTTACCTTCCCACTGTCACCAAGTGCTTGCTCATAGGAGTTTTTAAGTTTTAAAAAGTTCCTTAGAATTGACTTTCTACTCATTATTTGCTGCCATGCTTGTCTGTCCTGTGGAGCAACCTAGGTTTCAGTATCTTTCCCAAGGGTATATGTACATTTGGATCAGATATATAGCTGCCAGGTTGATCACCAAAATTATTTTTTAAAGTTAATAATTTTTAAAGTTGGTCAAATTTGGGTTTTTTTGGAAAATAACCTTTAAATTGTTATGGATTGTGAGCCACAGGAACTACTGTATCATTGACATTGTAGTTTTTGTGAGACTTGTAGTATGTTACAGTTCTGTCGCTCTTGTATTAGTGAGCTTAAAAGTGGAAAAGCATTTATTATGAAATTCCAGGCTTTTTTTGACAACACATCCTCTTTGTGTTCAGATATAGTGTCCTTTTTAATTTTTCTTTTTTTTAAATGATCTGCATGTAATGTCAGCACTTCTCAGCACTGAGTTTCTGGTCTTCGTCTTTGCGCTGAAATGTCTTTCCTGTCCACATCCTGAAGCAGCTCAGCTTTCATTCTGTCATGACATTCAGATTAAAATTTTTATGGTTATTCTGAAGGACACAATGACCCACTTTAAAGTAAAGATTCATTCGAGGCCTTCAGTAAAAAAAATGTAATATTTTTTATATCCAGTGTTATTATCAACAGTACAGTTATGGTAAATGGCCTGTATTTATATAGCGCTTTTCTAGTCCCTAAGGACCCCAAAGCGCTTTACATATCCAGTCATTCACCCATTCACACACTGGTGATGGCAAGCTACGTTGTAGCCACAGCCACCCTGGGGCGCACTGACAGAGGCGAGGCTGCCGGACACTGGCGCCAACGGGCCCTCTGACCACCACCAGTAGGCAACGGGTGAAGTGTCTTGCCCAAGGACACAACGACCGAGACTGTCCGAGCCGGGGCTCGAACCGGTAACCTTCCAATTACAAGGCGAACTCTCAACTCTTGAGCCCACGATCGCCCCACGATCTGCTTTATATATGCACCAATCAGCCACAGCATTATAATCATAAAAATAAAGTGAAAAATATTGAACATTACAAATCACTATAATGTTCTGTTAGGAAACCTTGCAATCAAGCATTCATGTGGATAATATTGGACATATACTAAGTCCTTCTAAAAGCCAGTATGTTTACGGAGCTGCTTGAAAAGCCTCTGGACACTGATTTAGGTAGTTATTCACCTCATAGTGCTTTATTATCCTAACAAAGCACTTTGCTGTCAGACTGCAGGCTTATTCGTGGTTCCTAGTTCATCGTTGAACGTGTGCTTGTCTTGTACAGAGTCACTAACTTGTGACAAATGCTGGTTGAAGAATGGAATGCCATCCCGCAGTAGTGTGTGATCCACATGAGGAGCAAAGAGCAGAGGAGAAGGACTGCAGTGGCTGTGTTTGGTTCTTCCACATGCTATTGAAGCCTGTTTGTTTTGGCTCCATTTAAGGGGAAAGAAACCGGCTTTGCAGCTATATACAGTTTATTACCAAGAAGCATTGTTAGAAGTCAGTGGGGACTCCACTGACTTCACCAACAAGGCCCAGGAACTTTCACTCGAGCCAAATGAAACTATGGTGTCCTTTGTCCCTCTCTAATTAACTTGCATACCTACAACAGAGGCAGTGGAGACTGTCAGAATACGACTACAAGAAGACCGCTCCTTGGAAGACAGGACCAGCTTCACCTCCGATCAGATTTGCACACTGTTAGACCTCTGCCTTACCACCACATCAAATACAACGAGGGTTTTTACAGACAAAAACATGGACGTGCCAAGGGCTCCCCGGTGTCACCTATTGGGCAGTATGCAAATTGTATGGAGATTCCACGACACTGTTTGTTCAGAACAATTCTGATTTACTAACATTTGCACGGTCCTAAAAACAAATGAATCCAAATTTGGTTAATGAATCCAGCAGTAATTTCCTTTGCAAACCCTTTTTTTTTGTTTGTTTTTGCTCAGAATAAGAATATTTCCATACAAATATTAGTAAATGAATGTCATTATTTCTTTGTTTTTTTTAATGTCTTTGTAGTACAGTGAGTTACCTAATATTATTCATTGCACAAGAGGACCAATGACTTGAATCTCTTGATATTAATTGATATGACTGCTTCAGTCATTTAACTTTAATCAATTTGCTCTGAACTCAAGGTCAAGAAACAATTTTCACCTTTAGATCTCTCTCAGTGGCTAAGATACTTTATGAATTACTTTCACTAACACCAAAACTCAATTCATAACACCGAAATTCTTAGAAAACCTAAATTTGAATATTGTGTCACTAGGAACAATTCATGGTACTAGAACTGCAGTCCCTGATCAGTGTCAGCTGTTGCCAAAAGAGCCAAGCAAACCAAACAAAAAAGCGCTGTGAGTGCTCCAAGTCTGGTTGCCCCGCGCAACTGAGAAACCACAGGGCTCCTGGTTCCTGTGACGAGCGAAAGAGCTGTGAAACTAAAGAGCAATCTCTGCTGTATCTCATTATCTGAAAGGAAATGTGTGCTGTGTAAATGTGTTCACTGTTACAGTGATGATAGTTTCCTGTGCTACTTGCTAACACAATAAATAAGGAAGAAAAGCAATGCTTTTTATACTCTGCCTTTAAAATAGTTGACCCACATGTTAAAACACCTGTATGCATGCTATAATAACAATAATACCTTGTTGCTCACTGCTTCAGTAGTGATATTTTTACACAAATACAAGCTAGAGTGGCTGTGGCTCAAGAGGTAGAGCAGGTCATCGAGTAGCTGGAAGGTCAGTGATAAGATATTGAACCCTGAGTTGCCTGTGATGCATCCATGTGAGTGTTATAATAGTGATATCAGGTTGAAAGTGCTTAGGTTAGAAAAAAGTACTTGTATAAATGAACCTCATAGTATTAAAATCCTTTGCCTGCTCAAATTGAGTAGAAAAGTACCAACCACAATATTTATAATATGATTAGTTCCATTCTAATATATGAATGGATTTTTGTTTGGGTATTAGTGTGTTAATTTAGCAGGTGGGACACTGACAATGATTTTCAGACAGCGCTGAACACAGGATCACACAGTAGTTGGACTGGTTAACTTTCTTTCAGTCTGAGTCTTTGGGAATCTCTTTTATAATCCGGTCTTCTGTTCTAATCTGACAAGTGGTAAGATTAAATGTATGATTACTTTCTGTTTTATGTTGTCCCAATTTGAAATGGCAGTTGTATGAAATGTGGTGTGAAATGTAAAGACATCAGCTTGTAGATGATGAGCTAATTATTGCCTTGATTGTCCTGGATACACATTTCAAATCTTTGTCTGTCTGTGTTGATGTTTTAGAATCAGCTGCTGAGTCGAGGTCTATCTGGAGTCCTGGAACACATCCTTCTTCAAAACAGTGACACTGGTTAGTAGGGTGCTAATATAAACAAGCTGGAATCTCTTATGTTTAATTCACCCTATGTTTACTATCAGCTAAGAACAATGTAGAAGAGAAGAGGCCTGGATCAGCACTGTCTAATATTACCCATAAAATTGAAAATGAATACATTCTTGTAAATATAGGATTTAAAATTACAGAAGGGAAATTTGATTAGGTGGTATGGTATTTAAGCCACTGTGAATTTTGCATGAAGTCATTTGCAAGTAAGTAAGGTTTATTTACATGGTGCTTTTCAAGAACAAAATTCAAAAACTGTTTTACAATACAGAAATAGGGATACAATATGTCTGTGAAGGTTCTCAGTCATCCAGGTCATCGTAGTCTAAGGAGCTTGGAAAGAAAAAAGCGTCTGGACTTCTTCAAGTTGCTTGAAGATGTTTCACCTCTCATCCGGGAAGCTTCTTCAGTTCTAGGGTCAAATGGTGGAGAGTCCCAGATTTAAGCCATGTGGGAGTGTCCCCCCAAAACGGACAATGGACCCCCTATTGATCCTCTACCTAATCACACGAGCCAAGGTGTGAAAACGGGTGTGGGTCACAATCAGCCAAGGTTTCGGGTGAGCTCACTGTGAAACCTAGCCCCACCATATCATGTGATTTCCTGAGGTCAGATGGCCCAGGATGTGAGTGGGCGATAAGTGGAAGCGGGGTCCACAACTTGGAGACCACAACCTCGGAAGCAAAGTCTTCTTTTGTCCTCAACCTGACCATAGTGAAGCCAACAAGCAGTTCTCAGAGATCTAGACGTTATGTATGGTTGTAGCAGTTCACTGATTTGTGGAGCCATCTGACAAGGGAGGGCTCGGAAAGTGATCTTCAAAATTTTGAATTGAACCCTAAAGGTTATGGGGAGCCAGTGTAAGGAAGATAAAGTTGGTGTCATTTAGACGACCTGGTGATAATTTCCCCGAGGGGACCTCGCCAAGGGATTAATAAAGTTCTGTTCTAACTCTTTAAAAAGCAAGGATGGGGGTACGGAGCTCAAGTACACAAAGCTCAGGTACACTTGGGTTGTTCAGCAGAACAATGATCTAAAGGACAGCAGCAACCTCTGAATGACTCAAAAAACAACAACAAAGGTTTTCGCTTGGCCTAATGAAATTTTAGACTAAAGCTAAGATGCCTTTACATGAGCTTCCACAGGCCGTTCTCTCAAAAATGAACAGCCTGTTGAAAGTCTGACTGAATTTAAACAATTCAGGAAAGATGAGTGGGCCAATTCCTCCAAAGTGATGTGAATAATTAAGTCTTCCTTGCACTCTCATAACTCCTGACAGCACAAACAAAAGACTAGAATTTCTTATATTGCTATGTATGCGTCTCAATCCAGTTAATCCCACCAGGAAATGTTGAAGTTTCTAGCACTCTAACATTATATTATGTCTTCAATCACCTGGGAAAATATTTAGCTGAATCTGCTCTTAATTGTCATTCCATTAAGACTGAACAGAGTAAGTTAGTAGAACTTGGATTAAAGGGAACTGTATTGATATTTTTGCACTCCCACTGTAGAAGTTATTGAAATCTATTATGTTGGGTTTTTTAGCTGGTTTAGTAAATTGTGGCTATTGTGTGTGAAACTGGTTAAAAGGACTGAACTAATAATTGTTTCTCTAATAATTTTGACTGATTTAAAATGTGAAAAAACAAAAATGTGTTAGACTGTGACTCTGATGGCACCCCACATTTTCCAAAAGTTGCTGTAGTGGATACTGCATATATGATTATGATGTCACCATGTTGCAGCCAAATAAAGGATATTGATCTGTTATAAAGTAACAGGTTTCAGCAGAACATCATGCTTGTGTCTATCTTGTGTAACCTGTTTGTTTATACAGACAGAAAAACAGTACAAGTAAGTCCTCAGATGGTGGGAAAAGCTCAGCATATCACTGTAATATTGGTTGTATTTCTAACTCTTGTGTCTCCACAGATGACAACCAGCTTAATGTCCTTGCCTGTATGTGGGACCAGTTCTTCACAGAGACCCTCCCTACACTGCAGGCCATCTTCTACCCTGTCCAGGTAAAGTGTTCATCGTCCACATTACAAAGATGTATAGTCCAGTTCTTCCCAAACTTTAATCATACGGCATACAATTAAACCAAGACTTCTGGAGCCTTTTTCACAAATGGTGTGTATGCACACCATTTGTGAATATTATGTTACGTTACTTTAAAATAGGTCTGTCAATCCAGAAAAATGATTATACAGTGAGTTTTGCAGACAATGTTGTGATCTGTGGTGACAGTAGGAAGCAGGTGAAAGAGAGAGATGAGGTATGCACTTTAAAGAAGAGGAATACAATCCAGTAGAAGAAAGACGGGTAGAATCTGTGTGAATTGGAGTTAGGGAGGTGTAATGTTTAAGATGCATTAAGCACAGGTAGTGAAGGCAGATGAGTTTAAATACCTGGGGATAACCATTTGAAGCAACAGTGTAAAAGAGAGAAGTCAAGAAGAGGGTGTAGGCAGGTGAAGTGGGCAATTTGTGACAAAAGGGAAGTGGCGAGGATGGATGGTAGGGAGACCAACTATATTATAGAGTTTAAAGATGGTTAGTCTTACAAAAAACATGGGGAGGAGCTAGATGAGTCAGGAGTGGCAGATCAGAGTGGTTTGTAGACAAAATTTGAGAGGCGAGGATGAGATTGTGTGAACATGTAGAGATAAGGGCTTGTGGATAAATTAAGTAAAGGATATTGAAGGAGCAGCTAAGGATATTGAGGCAGGAAGAAAAAATGAAGACCAAAGAGAAAATTCATTATTGTAGGGACAGAGGACATGCAGAGGGTTGGTGTGACGGGAGATGTAGGCCCCTAAAAGGAGAGGCTGAAAGAAGACATTCGTATAGTACCAGTTAACAACAAGATGCCATATAATGTACGATATAGACTCAAAAAATGTTAGAGAGAGAACCCTGATGATCAGATGATCTTCCATGAGTAATCACTGAGATATGGAGGAAGAAAAGGATCTCCCATTTAACAGCAGAACCAGGCTCGGGGCGCAGGGGTGAATAAATGAAAATTGTGATGTTCATAAAAGTAAATCTTTTTCTTTTCTTGCTACATTTTTGAATTTCCGAGATTACCATAATGGTATCAGAACAGTCAGCAGTTTTTTCTGTTATTGTTATAGCTCAATTGTCCAAAAAATGTTTTGGATACACAATATTGTGTGTCCAAAACAGCTGTGTCATGGGCTTAGTCTGTGTCTGTGTGTGGTTTTAGAAGATCTAAAGTTACAGATTTAAAGCCTTACATCACCTGGGGTCATTTGAGTGCAGAGGTTATTAGATTAACCCTCTGAGCTGAGGACTGAAGTAAAGTGCTTCTGAGCGATATTTTTCATTCGTTTTGGTTGTACTTTTTTCACATTATCTAGATTTGAAATCGTATTGGGATGAAAAGCCCACATGAGGTCACCGCAATGTAAATTATGAAATTGTAATGTGAAGACTTGGCTAAAAGTGAAAGTAGGGCGCAGGTAGCAGTGATTATGGGTTAAGGCAAGTGTCCAGCAAATTAACCAATAGTGAAATGTTGTCTTTAATAATAGTTTATGTTTATGTATTTTTAAATATGACTTTGTGCATTCCAGGGTCAGGAGCTGACTGTGAGACAGATGTCTCTCTTGGCCTTCAGAGACCTGGTGCTGTTAAAACTTCACCTGGAGGAAACTCTGGGAAATGCAACCTCTATTCCTCCATCGGTCACACAGATGCTACTGGTGTTACAGGTAAACACACAGTCGCACACAATCACTCGCTCTATTTAAGTTAATTACAGGTCAGTTATAGCCTTTATTTCTTAATTAGCACGATATTTCTTCATGGGCAACATCACTGTAACCCAGAAAATACAATCAGATACATATGAAACAGTTTGTCCATGTTAGCTTAATCATATTATTTGGAAATGCAGCTAAAACTGAGCTTGCATCAAATGTTAATGTCCCAAAGGATAAAGAAAAGGTATGAGTATAAGAATGCAGTTAGGTCAGAGGTGTAGCCATTATTAAACAGAAAGTAACTTTGTGAGTCCATAAAAGTTTTCATTTTGGGTTTATTGCTAACATAGTTCACTCTTATGTAAGCTAAGTACTGATGTTGTTGTCGGTGAAATTATAGATAAAACAGCAAAAATAAAAAACCAGGCTATTTAAAAGTACTAATCATCAGTAATACCCCTAAATCTAAAAAGTTTTAACGCAAAGACCTTCAATAGGTTTTTGATTTTTGGATACAGATATTACTTATCAATACACTAGCTGATACCATTCTCTATATTTTATATAAAATAAAGATATGACAGACGTTATGAGTACTTCTGATACATTACGGGGCCAAAATAATCGTACTTCTGCCAACAATATTACTACAATACTAAATTGTTTCTCATTGTCATGACAGTTTACACTAAGTTCAGACTTAGTGTAGCTACATGGTAGTTGTTGCTGTTGTGATGATTTGTTACCTAGCATTCAGGACCTAAATCAACCCAAATCAACTTGATTCTACTGTAATAAATGGTGGGAAATTTTTTCACAATAATTAAGCAGTTTAAGAATTTGGTTATACGTTTGATCTGACAGAACTATGGCTGCTGCTTGTCGACATTTAAAGAAGTACTTACTAAAGGTTCATTTAGTGTGGGACCAGGAGGTTGCCCTGAAGATGCTGATATAAAGCACTGACTGCTTGCTAAAGTAAACATATTGTGCTGCTTTTGTTGTGAAGAATGTTATATTTGCAAATGTAACTACCTTCCTGTATAGTACAGTTTGCCTAGATGCTTCTCCATACTACTGACCACTCTGGTCCTGGTATCCATCCTTACTTAGTATTTTGAAGTGAGAAAAAAATGTCTTCAGTTTTTAAAATATCGTACAAAGGCCCAAAGTTGCTCACTTAACATCAAAAATTGTATGAACGTCTTTGTCTTTTCCTGCCAGGGTATCCATGAGTCTGGTGTTCCAAGTTCGGAGTATCACCGTTTGGAGAGTCTAGTGGAAATTGTTGTGTCTCCATATGTCTGCAATGTCCTGCACAATAGAAACAGCCACCAATTAGGTCAGTCCACTGATAACTGCTACTGCTTTTACATTGCATTGATTTGTTACAGTTAAAGTTAGAAGTTACAGATTTAAAGCCTTACATCACCTTGAGTCACCTGAGCGAAGAGGTCATTGGTTTAACCTTCTGAGCTGAGGACTTAAGTGCTTTTGAGCTATATTTTTCACTCAGTTTGGTTCTACTTTTTTTTTCACATTATGTGGTTATGACATTATATTAAAGATAAAATACCAGAAGGTTAGTTGTACACTCAGCACAGTCTCGACAGCATGGAGGAAATTTCAGGAGATGGGTAGTAACTCTGGATAGGGCCGCAGAAGGTCCTTAACCCATCAACAGGACTGGTATCTGCTCCTTTGTGCAAGGAGGAACAGGCTGAGCACTGCCAGAACCGAACAAAATAACCTGGCTTTGGGTTTCATTACAGCGTGGCCTCTAATGGGCCCTGTGCTCACTGCTTTTCACAGATGTGAAAGGTTCCAGAGAACCACGGAGAGTGTTATGCTGCATGTAACATTGTTCAGCACAACCAATTTGGTGGTGGGTTAGTGATGGTCTGGGGAAGGATGCACAGACTTCTACAGGCTCTACAGGTTATAGCACCCTGACTGCCATTAGGAATCAGAATGAAATCCCTAGATCCATTGTCAGATGCTACACTGCTGCAATGGTCCCGGGGTTCCTCTTGGTGCACAACATTACAGGCCTCATGTGGCTAGAGTATGTAGGCAGTTCCTGGAAGATGAAGAAAATTGATAACATTGACTAGTCCCCTTGCTCGCCTGGCTTAAATCCAACAGAACACCTCTGGGACATAATGTTTCAGTTCTTCTAGTGCTGCTAGGCTGCACCTCAGACTGTCCAGGAGCTCAGTGATGCCCTGGTCCAGATCTGAGAGGAGACGCCCCAGGATGGCATCTGTCTATTGTTAGACAAGCACATGGGGGCCATACAAACTACTGAGTACCATTTTGAGTTGCTGTAAAGACATTTCAGCAAAACGGACTAGCCTGCTGCATCAGTTTTTCACTTTGAGTTTTTGGGTTGTCTTTGAATTTATCCTTCTGTCAGTTGATCATTTTCATTTCCATCAAAAAATGTAGCCTATCCGTGTTCTTAACACATTAACCAGTCCATACCAGTACTGATATTGATTGCATGACTTTTTAAAATCTTTTATCTTCCTTTTAACTTTTCAATAGCTAACCAATGATTTCTGACTTCAGGTTGCTCAAACATAAAAAAAAGGTGCAATGTTTTTACATTGACCTCTGCATACATCTGCAGTTGATGTTCGATACAAATCTAATGGTATAGATGTCTTTACCATGACAGATGGATTACATTAAGAAAGTAATGTTTATGTTTTTAAGAAATAATTAGTAAGTTTGCAACAAAAGTGCCTGCTGAACCTAGTCAGCTTGTTTTAGAGGTCAGAGGCAATGTGCTGTTTAAATCCTCTCAGAGGTTGGCCGCTTAATCTGCTCCTGCTGCATTGTAGTTTCATTCCAGCAACAACCAGTTACTTCAGGTTTCAAAACACAATCTGCTCCTGTTGGAGGAGACTCTGAAAATGTTTTACACACATATACACTCTCTCTGTACGACTGAATGAAGATTAGTGGATCAAATAGCTGGGTTTAATTTCAGGATGGATCAGATCACAGGTCTTGCTGTAGTACAGTCTGCTGCTGAACAGTTAGATCAGTGCTCGTCTTTGCTACAGCATTCTGACAGGAACACGTTAGTTACAATAAAGTGACGAACTCTAAATATATAACCAAAGATATTTTCTATGAGTCTTAATTCTTCACAAAATTATCAAAAACAATCATTAAAGTGAACATATTCTGCTTTTCCTTCATTTCTGTCAGATATGTATGGAAAAATGGACATCAATTAAAACCTATCAAAACAACCTCAATCTCTGAACAGCTTTCTATTCAGTGAAGGATCTCATAGTGCCTTTCTACTTACACCCTGTAAATGTCTGCCATCTTGTGGCCACAGTTGGCTTTTGTTTCTTGAGGTCAGTTTAAGTAGACTTGACTATAACCACTAGAGTCTGACCCAGAAGCTATATCCATGTTTTGTACTGGCTGTGATCGGTGTTTATGATTTCTGTCATTTCATTGACGATTTGTGTCCTGTTAACAACGGCTCTGTCCCACTTCGCATTTAGGGGCTGCATCCATTGCAGGATAAATTGGGACGCAGCTAAAGGTTGGAATTTGTCAAGCTAAAGGGCCAGCATCCTCTTCTGGTTGTTTGCAGTATGTTTTCACTATGTGGAACACTAACAAGAAGCAAGTATGCTGGACCAGCTGCCCCAGGCTGTTCACTGATCTGAAGTCAGTACAGTCTGAATGTCATTGTACACATGTGCAGACGTGTGGAAACAGCAGTAGCAAGTGAACAGGAAAATAACATCATGATTGTCACCACAGGTGGTTTCTCTGTATTGTTGTAAGCTCTTCACTTACAATAATAAAGCTTCTTGAGATGATCATTGTTATATGGTGCTATATAAGTTGAATTGAATTGAAAGTCATTTCCAAGGCTTTGGAGCTTCAGCAAACCATGGTGAGAACAATTATCTATAAATGAAGAAAACTTGGATCAGTGGTGAACTTCTGACAAAACTAACATAGCAATTCATAAAAATAACATCGTACCAACAGTTAAACATGGTGGTGGTACTGTGTTGGGCTGGGGCAGCTTTCCTGTGTCAGGACATTGAGGACTTGCTGTAATTGAAGGAACCATGAATTTGAGCCTGAAACAAAAGCACACTTGGGTTATATTGCACGGCAATGAGCTGAAACACCCATCAAGTCCACAAACAAAATGAAGGTTTTGTAGTGGTGTAATCACAGTTTAGACTTAGACTGAGACCTTTTTGCGTACGGCACAACTAATTTTGAGTCGTTACCTGGTGATTTTTCAGAAAAACAGTATTTACTTAAGTACACTGTACTTTTCTGGGCATGGCCTGGTATTATGGGGTGACTTAACCTTGTATCCATGTGTTAGTGTTATTTATATTTTGCTAAACACAGTTTGAAGCTGCAGTTATTAAAGTTAAATGAAAGAATCTGAATCAACTGCTCGTTGGTAGTTAGTGCAAAAGTCAAATTGTGTTTGGTGACACGTGAATGATATGCTGTTGGACTAAAACATTTTTCCAACACACCTTTAATCTGAGTCACAGTAAAGGCTGTATTTTGACAATGTTGTAATGGATTTTAATATGTAACATATCTGATAGTTGGGGGAAAAAAGGGTTTTGATGGAAATCAGCATTATGTTATGTAACTTAGGCTTAATGTAAGAAGAAGAAGTCTGATCTAATCTGGATGTGCAATCCACTTACTGAAAAAAGAGACTCTGGAAGTAATGACATGAAACAAAAATTACTTGTCAATTGAAATCAGTTTTCTGTCTTTATTTCTCAGAGCCCTGTCATCTACGTTCATCGGAAGCACTGCTAGGTGACCAGTCCCAGCCTGAAATTATGATCACACAGCATCATAGCTCCCTGGACTCCTCGTCTCTTTCTCCACTGGTGGAACAAGAAGGAGAGGCATATCTGGAGAAAGTTGGCGGTGTGCGGCGCCACACAGTGGCTAATGCACACTCTGATGTCCATCTGCTGTCAGTTTCAAACAAGATGCATGCTGGGATGGAGAACAGCAGAAGGGAAGACGAACAGGGAGTTGTTGGGTTTTTGGTGGGGGCCAAGCCTATGACTCCCAAGAATTTCTGCCGCCAACTGGTGATGGGAGATTCTCCAAATTGCTCAGAAGACATTGGATATGTGAGACAGAACAAAATGAAAAACTTCAGGATGACAAATGAAACTAACTGCAGAAAGAAACTCGCAGGACATTATTAAGATTAAAGAACAAGATGAGAAATGCAAGAAACTGTGTAGGAATCAAGAGGAAACGTTTGTACCAAGCTTGTTCATCTAGGATGGAAAGGTCTGCTCAGGGTCTTAACTGCAATGAATGTCTCAGCATCAGCTAAGAGCTGTTTTCAAGTTCCTCACTACTTATGAGGTTCTTTGTCTTTGTACGTCTCCTAATATCACACAAATAGGTTCTCTTTTAAGACTGTTATTAAATAGCAAAATTTATTAATAAAACAAATTCATGTGCTTAACAGTATAATACCAGTCCAGACATTGGACACACCCACTCTTTCAAAATGTTTGAGCTTTGGTTTTATTTGTAATATTCTTTACTTTTCAAAAATAAAAATAATAAATGACACATTGATATGTTTAATATAATTAATACAAAAAATTAGTTTGATGTCACCATTTTTAACTTTATCAGTTTGTCACTTGGCTGGAAAGGTGTTTAGTTAGCCAGCGAGCTTTGTCAAATGTTAACTATTAAAATTACATGCCATTATGTTTCTATAAATTCCATACAAATTTGGTACTATTCAACAACTTTGCTAAGAAACACCAAACTAAATAAAGAGCCCGTCAACTAGAATACAGTGCATCTGGAAAGTATTTACAGTGCTTGATTTGTTCCACATTTTAACATGTTACAGCCTCATTCAAAAAGAAACTAAATTTAAAAAGTGTAGTTTCTCCTATTATTACTCTCAGAACCTCTCAAGTTCAGGGTTGATGGGACACGCCAGTGCCAGCCATTTTCAGTTCTTTCCAGTGATGTTCAATTCAATTTTAATTTTATTTCTATTGAGCCGTATTAAACAACAGTCACCTCAAAATGCTTTATGTTGTTAGGTAAAGACCCTATAATGATGGAGAGAAACATCAACAATCCAGCGACCCCCTTTCAAGGACCACATAGCAACAGCGGGAAGGGTAAACTTCCTTTTAACAGGATGAATCCTCTGTCAGAACCAGACTCGCCGAGAGGCAGCCATCTACTGCGACCGGTTGGGACTAATGGGAGGAAGACGAGATAAAAGACACATTTGTTTAATCATTTATTATTAACTAACGATTAAATGCAGAGTGAGTAAAAAAAGTTAAGTGAAGAAGGAATAATCAATGCGTCATGGGAAGCCCCCAGCAGCAAAGACATTTGCAGCATAACTAAGGGTGGATTCATTGTCACCAGATCCAGCCCTAACTATATGCTTTATCAGCAAGGAAAGCTTTACGCCTAATCTTAAACTTGTCCCCCAAATCCAAACTGGGAGCTGGTTCCACAGAAGAGGGGCCTGAAAGCTGAAGGCTCTGACTCCCATTCTACTTTCAAATACCCTAGGAACCACAGACCAGCAATCTGAAAAGCAAAGTGCTCTTTTGGGGAATGCGGTACTACAAGGCTTTTAAAGATAATATGGGGGCTGATTATTGAAAATGGTATGTAATGAGAAGGATTTTAAATTCAATTCTGGATTTAACAGAGAGCCAGTGGGGATTAGCCTGTATGGGAGAAAAATGCCCTTTCTAATCCCTCTCAGTATTCTTGCTGTTTGGATCAACTGAAGGTTTTTTTATTTATTTTTTTATGACAGCTCGATAATAATCTGGAAAAAATGTATGTCATGCCTACGAATGGTACTGCCTAGGGGAAGCATGTATCATGTAAACAGAATTGTTCCTAATACGGAACCCTGCAGAACTCCATAATTAACTCCATTTACATATGGAGTTATGATATGATTAAAACACCGCAGTGTAATGTCTTTTATTTCTATGCCATGCTGTAATCTCTGTAATAAAATATTGTGGTCAACATTACCAAACACTGAACTGAGGTCTCACAGGACAAGTACAGAGATGAGACGACTGTCAGAGGGCATAAGGACATCATTTTAACCTCCACTAACACGGTTTCTGTACTGCGATGTGATTTGAAATTTAACTGCAACTCTTCAAAATAAACCGTTACTCTGCAGATAATGAGCTGTTTTATAACTACTGTTAGAGTGAATTGTTAAATGTTGTCATTTTTATGCTTACCATCTCTACATTGTTTTAACTCTGTGATGAAAGGATTCTTCTGTCCTTCCCCCAGATTCTCGAGGTTCTGGGTGGGGGGCTGTAGTCTTTTATTACAGACACATCCTTGATGTTTGGTAAAACTTCTTGCCCTTTGTTTTGGCTTCACTTTGTTATCTATGGTAAACCATACATTGGGTGTGGGGGAGACTACCCTCTTTATGACCAAGGATGTTACTCCTGCTTTTATGCTGTTATGACCCTCTTTGGTCAGCAGGAGGACACACACACACACACACACACACACACACACAGTAGTTCACACATATACATACAATGCCTTGTCTTAGAACCATGTGGGCGTTGCTTTGCTGTGATGTGTTTTGTGTGAACTGTTTCTCAATAAAAGGCAGCGGGAGGAGGCTGGATTTGGGGTCATTTCGTGTTAGACACAGACAAGGCCTCCCTTGCAAGTAAAAAACGATCGATCGCTGACTGTCTTGTTTTCTTCATGACGAATAAGTCTCTAAAACCAGCGGGGCTTGTGGAAACACAGACCCAACAACTACTCTGTCAACATTTTTTTTTTAAGATCAAAGAAAGGTTGAAGATTTGCCAATGATTAGCTAAGACAGCTGGGTCAAGTGATGGCTTTTTAAGAAATGCTTTTTACTTCAACCTTAAAGGCCTGTAGTACACAGCCAATTAATAGCGATAGGTGAAAGTATCAATTAATGGTAGGACTTCTTTGAGCAGTCTTGAAGGATGCTCAATTGGGTTCAAGTCTGGGCTCTGGCTGGGCCACTCAAGAACATTCAAGGACAAAGGAATTGTCCTAACACCACTCGTTTTTTTTTTTTATACTGGCCATGTGCTTAGGGTCATTGTCCTGTTGGAAGATAAACCTTCGCCTTCAGGTGCCTTTTGGTAAACTCCAGGCGGGCTGTCATGTGCCTTTTATTGAGAAGTGGCTTCCATTTGGCCACTCTACAATACAGGCCTTTGGGTGGAGTGCTGTAGAAATTATCATCCTTCTGCAAGTTTCTCTCTCCATAGAGGAAAATTGGAGCTCTGTTAGTCACCATTGGGTCCTTGGTCATCTCGAGAACCAGTTCTTGTAGAGAACTTGTGGGCCACATTAGCACAAAGACTGAGCTATTTGCCTTCACTAACAAGATATATGTTTGGAGGATTAAAGAGGAGACTTTAAAACCTAAGAACACTGACCATTTTAAGCATGGTGGTGGTAGTACCATAATCCCCTGGAGCTAGCTAGCAACAGTGGTGCTGGTACACTATATGCAGTGAATGGAATAATGAAAGATGAGGACTACCCCCACATTCTTCATTTTCAACCCAAATCAAGAGCTAGACGGTTGAAACTCAGATGCAATTGGATGTTCCAACAATGATCCCAAAAAAACATAAAAACTGGTTTTGGAATGGATAAAACAGACTATCATTAAGCTTCTACTATGGCCTTCCCAAAGTCCCAACATCAATCCTTTTGAAAATTTGTGGATTACAAAAGCAAGATACAGGCCAGGAAAGCAACCAATTGCAATGAACTCATCAAATATCCAGCCAGAATTATTTTTATAAGAGAAAATTCTGAATAAATTAAAACTTGTGCATCAAATTCTTGTTTTTTAAATTCATTAAAGCTGTATTCTGTACAATCCCTGTAAAAAGAACAGTTTGTCAAAAGCCCATGATGAGTGAATAATAAACTTCAGACCACAACTCTATATAATCTCTCCAGCGGGTTCTGGGTTCATGCAGGCACACTCCCTGTTGGGCGTCCCTGGAAAAACTCCAAAGGGAGGTGTCCAGGAGGCACCCTAAACAAAGGCCCAAACCAACTGAATAGGCTCCTTTTGAGACGCGGAGCAGCAGCTTATCTATGAAATTGGTGTGGATATCTGCACTCCTCATCCTATATGTAAAGCTGAGCCAAGCCACCTTTTGGAGGAAACTTCATCATCCAGCAACTTGCAGTTGCGATATTCTTCTTTTAGTTATTAACCAGATTTCATTATGAAATCTGGGTAATGCACTGGCAAATCAAAAAGCTTTGACTTTTAGCTCAGCGCTCCCATCACCATAACAGTCTGGCACAACACCTTCTACCAAGCCAGAATTGGTACATTTGCTGGAAAGGGTTAGATATTATCATAGATTTGATCCTGATGGCCCATCCTTTCTATTTGCAGGTTGATGACAGCAAGATGGAGGCTAGTGCAGTTTTCTTGCAGGCAGATCAACAGGGGAAAGTCCCCTTCTCAAGAAATTCAAACGTCTGCTCCTGTTGTTCATTCAGCCCATGATACTTCTGTATTTTTTCGTGTTCCTTCCTGATGTTGCTGTCCACTGTGATTGACACATCTATAACAAGCTGCAGTCTTATGACCCTTCTGATCCACCATTATATCTGATTGTTTAGCCAGCTGCTCATCTGTCTGGAATTTGAAGTCCCACAGGACCTTAGCCATGTTGTTTTCAACTACCTTTGATGGCGTCTGCCATTGGAAACTGGGGACTTCTAGTCCATATGCAGCACAGATGTTTTTGTACACTATTCCAGCAACTTTGTTGTGTCTCTCAGTGTACACTGTCCCATCTTACATCCTCGTAGTATGTGTTTGATAGTCTGTGGGGCACCTTTGCAACGTGGGTCCTGTTAGCTGTATTACACTAATTGGTAAATTGAGTGGTTCTTAGATAGCTTTTCGACTCTAAGTGAGCACTCAATGCACTTTACACAGCTTGCCTCATTCACACAAACACTTTTTTCTATGCTCTTTCTATATAATTGCTTCCATCTAACATTAACTCACATTCATGCTGTGCCCAAAGACATTTGGCATTCAGACTGGAGCAAACGGAATGGGCATTTTAAGACATTTTATCTGCTGTACATTGTTATGTTTTTTTTAGACCTTGCTACTTTTTTAGTCCAGAACCTATCTGGTTTGCCCAACTTTTAAGGACATATTGCAGACAGTGCCAAGATAGGCCAAGATTTCAGCTAAAAATGCTGTGGGAATCACCTTGTTGGTGCAAAAATACAATTTTATGCCTGTTAAACTACATTATCATTGAAACATTTTATAGAGCTAGTGAAAGAAATGGGAATAAATTGTGTGTTTCTGCAAAAGCTACTGTCTTCAGTTTAAAACTGCTTGGTAAAAAAGACGTGGAAATTGCTTCATCTTGTGGCAGATCCAATTAAAATTAATTTTTATTGATTGAACAGGTATCCTTGGTGTGTGTTCTATGTTTCCAACAGTGTAAAAAAGACATATTTCATTCTAATCTGTTAGTTAAACAACATTCAGATATTTTCTAAATCACCAAATTAATACACAGATATATAGGACATGACACCTGTGACAATTTCAGCTAGTTAAATCATTTGCAAAGTTTTTTCAGTGTTGACTGGAAGTAGACACACATTATCATGGTTCCACCCACTACTGGGACCTCTATACAAAGTAAAGAGCAGACATATGGCAATAAATTTTATCTTGAAAACTGTGGGGACGAAATCTGATGGGTTCTATCAAAGTTCCAGGTATACAAGTTTACCAATTGGACGAGACAGGAGGTGAGACCTTATGTCTCAATTTACCTTCATTGCTGGAGAAATTCTTAAAGCACTAACTCAACATGGATGGAAATAGTTCCACCATATTTCATCTTGACTTTTGTACTGGGGCAAAGTGGTGACACACAGGCAGTTGTTAGACACAGATGATAATCCAAACACATCAGCATCACACTGTAAAAATCAAAGCACTGTCTCTGAGCTTTCAGTGATCACTTCCCAGCAACTACTGACAGTTGGTCTCTGATGCGTCCAAGTCCATCCAGTATAGTGTCCAGAGACTCCCTACTCAGCTCCACAGTCACAGAGGAAACAGACTCACTGCCTGCTGATGAACATGGATCCACCATCTGAAAATAAAAAGTGCATGACATTTTTCACGAGATTAGATAAAGACTTTAAACGCAGCAATCTGCAGCATGGGTAACAAATGCTTTGTCACTCAGGTAGAATTTTCAGGTGTCTGTACTTGAGTATTTAATTTTCTGACAACTTTTTACATTTATTCCCTACATTTTAAAACAAATATCTGTACTTTCTTCTCCTTACATTTTCAAAACAGACTTGTTACTTTAGGTTCATTTATAGCGTTTATACTTGGGGGGATTAAAGGGGGCTGGAAGGAGTGCAGTTATGTTGTGGTTGTAGTACTTCAGCATCTAGCTAGCGCTACAGAAGAGGAGAACGCATGAAGGGAGTGATGTTTTTGTAAGTGGCAGGTAATTTCAAATTCAACGTTTCTATCAGCTCAGCAAACATTAGCAAACACACAAACTGTTTGTGTGCAATTTGTCGCACAGTGTGTTGCTCCAGGTGCTGTATTTCACAGGGAGAGAAAAGAAGGAGAGCTAACGTCACTCAAGTGTTTGTGTACATGGTCACGTCATGTACACTTAGAAAGTCTACTGAAGCTCACACTATAAAAGTTGTGATTATTTCCTTTTGCTGAGCCACTACACAGATCTTAGGGTTCCCCCACCTGCTAAATCCTACTGTAACCCCTGACTGTACTCATTTTACTGTTTAGATGTGGAGACAAACTCACCCCGCAGGCAACAGAAAATAGTTATTTTTTTTACATTCTGTTCTACATAACAGATTAAACCTTTTATGAGAATTTAGATTGGAAAAATATTTGCACTCTCATGTACTGATATTGTTTATATTCATTTAGCACAAGGTTCAGTTACCTTTGTACAAAAATGGTTACTAGCTACTTTTTTTACTTTGAGTACATTTTAGAGCCTGTGTTTTTTCACTTTTACTTGGGTAAAAAAGCTGAATCAGTACTTCAACTTTTACTGGAGTATTTTTAACACTAGTATCTGTACTTCTACTTAAGTACAGAAAGTCTGTACTTTTGCCACCTCTGTTTACTCTGCCTCCAAACACAGCATAATGAGTCAATGCACTATGTTGTTTTTGGACGTTTGTGAATGTCGAGAATTTTGTGAATATGCCCACTCTGACCATACCTTCAGTATGAAACATGAATAGCATCACCATTTACTCAACAATTATTTATGAATGAGTGTGTTTGTTAAACTGTGTTAAAATCTCAATTATACTAAAGCTAAAACACTGGAATATCCCGTTGATTGATTGATGTAAGATACTTTATTTCAATCCTTATATAACGCCTCATATAATATAGTAGTATAGCATTTTATCTTATAACACATCCGATATATGATTATATGATACGATACATGAATATGTGCGTATGATGTGCACTTTATTGTTATGTCCAAAATTTTTTCTTTGCACATCGTGGGAGATGGATGGCTCCTGGATCTGATGCAAGAGAGATAAATAACTGGCTGGTATCTGGGCTGATGGTGGCTGATGTGTGAATGGTATATGTCACTCAGGCCAGCTGCAGGGGTGATGCAGGGTCAGATCTGCAGGTCAGAGTGACCTCTTGAAAATAATGGATTTTTCAAACACTGCCTGGGTAGACCAAGAAGCAGAAATTTACAGAAGAAGTGGCCTTGGTGGACTTTTTTGATAAATAAAAGAGCCACCTGTCTTCGATTGGGTTTGATTTTGTTTTATAGCTTGATCCAAAAATAAATGAACATAATTGGGTCCACTAGAATAAAATAGAATAGCTTTTTAATGTCATTGTACATGTACAACGAAGTTATGGGTGCTCTGCATCAACTGTGCATGCAAAGTTCTTGGAAGTAGTGCAAAGGAAAAGGTCTGACTAGAGTTCATGTGTGAGCGGCCTGAGTGACAAGGGTTACTCAGACCATGGCTCAGATAGCTAAGTGGCTGGGCAGGGATGGGTGGGGGGGAAGAAGTTGTTTGTGAGTCTGGAGGTGTGGGACCGGATTGACCTGAGTCTGACCGTCTGGTGAGGAATTCTTTGATCCAGCAGCAGGTGGCAGGGAGGATCAGGGGTTCAATCGATCTGCTTTCAGGACTTTTGTAGCTGATGATGGTTTAGCTCATATTTATGCAAAAAACATATTCTGAAGCAGGTGATCTCACACTGACCTTGAGTTGAACCAGGCAGGTTGGCACCGACATCCGACTGACTGAATCTGAGCTGGTCACCATGTCAACTCTCCAATCCAAGTCCTTCAGTTGAGGGAGAGAGACTGGGTCCATCCATGCATGCACACACACACACACACACACACACACACACGCACACACACACACACACACACACGACTCAATGATTTCAGAGGACATTACATTTAGATAAAATAATTTCCTACAGACAGTCATTTAACACAGGCTTCCATGCAAGCACGGTTGAAACGGCAAGATGAACTCCCAGTCAAACCGTCTTGCAGTATAATGGTAAAAACTGCCAAATATAAGGACAGATGTTGACATCATCCCCATTGTTTTCCACATATATTGGTGGTCCAGCCAAATTGCTTTTACAAAGCAATATAAATCACATCCTTACAATGAACAAGGCAAAAACATGTCTGATTTTTGTCAGCTTTGCTGTTACAGGCAGAGGTACAATATATGTCTCATACAAGTGTCATCTTTTACCATCATGGTATGGTATGGTTTATAGAAGGAGAGACATACATTACATGCATTCAAACGCACATAAACACACACACATGTGCATAGCTATAAACGACGAGTATAGAGTCTACTCACTCTGATTACTGAGGGCTTCTGTCCTCCATGTTGCACTGCAAAACAGCAGAGACATCATACATAATTACAGCTTATGGTTTCATCATCAGCAAATAGTAAGATAGGGAAAACAGTAAGAAAGAGAACATTTCTCATCCTGTTAAACACATTTAATACCTTTATCACCCTCTCTAGCCCACATTACTTTTTTCGTGGATAACATATTTTTCAGGGTTTTTTTTCTAATCAACATTTTTATTTAGGTTTCTGAAGGGAATAACAAAAACAGTTTACTGTTGACTTAAAACAAATGAATAGCGTGCAGCATTCAAGGTTTTTCTGGGACTGACCTGTTCTCTAACAGAATCTTGGTGATCAGGTTTTTCAGACTGGAATGGAAGGACTCGGGGAAGATAGCGAGGATCTGCTCTGGAGAGCTGAGGTTGTAGAAAAGGACGTAATGGGAGAGTGCATGGAGGGACTGGACCAGCTAAAGGACAGAAAATAACTCAGATTCACATTGGAAATACATGTTTTACAGCTATTTAAAATCCTCGATCAAAGCCAGCAATAATTAACTATTTTGATGCTCACTGAACTTTAAGTAAGAATGTCAAAATTTTAATGATTCCGTGTTCTCCAATATGAGGATCAAGAAAATTAACCCAGTTAGGAAATGTCAAAAACTGTAGTTCCTCTACTGGCCACCCAAAGCCAGCTCCACAAGTGAACCACCTGCCAAAGACTCCAAGACCCCAAAATACCTTACTTTACAGCACACAAAGCATGTTTAAAGCGTGGTGCAAACTCCCCCATTTGGTCTCTATAGAAAGGCTTCCCCTAACACACAGGTCAAAAGTTTTAGAACACCCCAATTTTTCCAGTTGTGGCTCAGGGATCCTCTCACTCTGTACAAGTTACCGACCCTGGATCCAGCAAAACAGCCCCAGACCGTCACACTTCCTCCTTCATGTTTGACAGTTGATGCCACACACTGTGGAACCATCCTTTTGCCCACTCAATGGTGTACAAAGATCCTGCGCATGAACCGAAGATTTCAAATTTTGATTCATCAGTCCATAATACCTTCTTCCAGTCTTCAGTAGTCCAGTGATGGTGTTTCATGGCCCAGGCAAGCCTCTTTTTCTTATTCTGACGTCTTAGCACTGGCTTTCTTGCTGCAACTCGTCCTGTCAAACCTGCAGCTTGAAGTCTTCCTTTTACAGTTGAAACTAAGACTTGCTTACTACAACCACTATTAAGCTGTGCTTGAAGCTGTTGTCCTGTGAGCCGCCTATCACACAAGCTGTTAACTCTCAGAAACTTGTCCTCTGGTTAGGTTGTGGCTTTGAGTCTGCCAGACCTCTTCCTATCAGAGTTTGCCCCAGTTTCTGAGTGCCTTTTGATGCTGAAGGAAACTGGACTCACTGACACTTTGACTTTCTTTGCAGTTTCTCTATAGGAAAGACCAACATTTTTAAGTGTTATGATGGTCTGTCTCTCTTCCATTGTTAATTGCCTTTTTCTCGCAATTTTTGTAGCAACACACTACTTTCTGCAGTACATTACTGTTTAACTGATGCTCATGAGGGTATGCTACCACAGTGTGTTCCAACACTGGTTTTTTGCAGACAGAGGGGGTTGTAAGAAAACCAGAAAAGTTGGAACACCTGTAGGAATTAGTAGCACCAGCTTTCAAGGCTTGATCAGCCTCCATTGGTGCAGAACTGCTTTAAATTGTTAACCCATATTGTGTTCCCTGAAAAAGGCCTTTTTGTATAATTCTGAAATGTACAATATTTTCAGTTTTGGTTAACCTTACCTTTTGTTTTAACCTCTTCCTGTTCACCATTTACCTTTTTTAACATTTCAAGCTACTCACTGGACTTGAACGACTTGAATTGCAATAAATAACTGGAAAAGTTGGGGTGTTTCAAAACCTTTGACCAGTATTGTGTATTGGGACACAAGTTATTTTTTGAGTACTGATTAAGCTTCACTAAGCATAGTGGTGACACATGGCATTATAGCCAACTGGTGTTTGCAACTGATGTCACTAAACTGGAACTTAATAGGAATATCTGGCAAACAATATGTCCTGCACGTGGGCCAAACTGCCCCTGAAGTTCTGGCTTCAGTTTTGGTTACATTTTTGATGTCATAAGTGCTGGCATGTGCCATGCTTTTGTGTTGTTTTGGCTTGTCATGCATTTTTGTTACCTGGCATATTAGTTGTGTGAGCATACAATTGTATTGGTCTTCTGCCTCAGTTTAATAATATCAGTGCAGACTCTCAGATTCCTAAATTAAATATGGAAAAATTGAGGTTTTCTTGTTCAAAAAAATTGAAATAAGAAACAGTTATTGCTTTGCCTTCAGTATCGACTTATTAGTTTCTGTATGGAGGGTTTTTTTTATTTTGTTTGTTTTTTAGTGTTGACACATATCATAAGAGTGAGTGCACATGTCTCTACACGTAGAACAGTCATTTTAAGTTGCGAGTTGGTAGGAAAAAAATTATATAAATCCATTTTAACCCAAGTCCTCAAATTAAAATTCAATGACTGATATTACGGGAACTTGCTTTATATCCCCCAAAACACAGTCAAGTGCTTGCAGCATGGGTTAGTAAACTACTGTATGTCCACACACACTGCAAGGACCAACACACACTCATGTTTTCGTGTTACCTGTGCAGCCTGGGCTTCCGAAATGCCGAGTGTTGCTGCAGTGCTCTCAGTTAGCCGTCGACTCAGACCTCTTTGACTCTGCACACAAACCTCTCTCACTGCGTCTTTAGAAGGAGCCTCCAGAGAAAAAACAGTCCAGTCTCAGTGACTTAAAACTAACGTGAAGAATATCTAACAGTTTCTCAGATGTGCACACGTACTGCACAAGTACGTGAAGGCCTAAGATGTCCTCTAATCTGCTCTAATGTGGTTCAATTTACTGTCACTGGAGGTTTTTAAGGTCAGTTCCACTTCACTGAAGTTTTAATATAAAATTCCATCATTTAGATAAAAATCGTGTGTTTATGTCCACAGAATGAGAAATACAAAGGAGCTAGCAGACTAACAGACTTTCTGAAAGCTGACTGTTTTACAAAATATTAATATTCGACATAAATACCTTCAGAAGAAGCTGTAAGTTGGTGAAATCTTCGTTGCATACAGTGGCAGCCATGTTGACATGTGACTGTGACAAGTCACGTGAGAGAAGAATGCCGCATGGGAAATGAAGTACAAACAAAATGATATCGGCAGCATCTATCTACCGGCGTAAATCTTTATTAAATGAAACAAACTATAATTTTATTTTTTAAAAATCAAAATATGAATTTGTGTAATTCATAACAGACAATATTACCAAATGTTTATGCCCTGAAATCCTGAATCCCTGAAAAGTTCAGGTGAAATTGTCAGAAAAATGAAGACACGAACTACTCATTTCTCTTCCCAGATTTTCTCTGTTATTACAAATTACAAACACAACATAAATGTGCAAATGTTCCCTTGTTCAACTGTGTTTCTTTGTTTGAATGTCTATCCTTTTGTTGTATGCCGATGTTCAACATACATTGGATCATTCAGATCGATTTATCCATAGCACAAACCGACAGCTATACCTGTTAGACAGCCATTAGCTGTGAGACCAGCAGTCACCCTAACCGTATATCACTAAATAGAAAACTTTGCTTACGTAAAAAGAAAGATAATTTACTTACCGTTTGTCGTCTGTGAACTGACGGCTCCTATTGACATAGTGGAATTATTCTAAAATGCGCATGCGCGCACACGCGACTAACGCAATGTATGCTGCTGATTCGTATGCTGCGATGACGGATCACTGGCATTAGATATTAAACATACTCAGTATTAAACGATATAAACCAAATAAACATTGAAGCTCTTACATTCTATGGTCTCAATCACAGAGTATAATTCAACCAATTAGAAATCAACTGCAGTTATCTCACTTAACAGCAAAAATCAGGCTTTCACACTAGAGGGTTTTCAGACCGGCGAATATTCAATATGTCAATCATGCAAAAGCTTAGAATACTAAATAAACTATAAAACTAATAAAATGAACCGCATCTTAAACCCTTAATCATTCCTTTTCTAGGATTAACCCTTTTAACATCGGTTTTAGCACAGTATCAACAAAAATATCAACTTCCAACACGTGTTCCAAATATTCAGGGGCTCAGTATTGAAAATAAATTTCCACAATCATAATATTGGTACATTGCAAAGCTTTAATAATTGTTGTATCATAACACAGTTCATAACATGTTGTTCATAACTCCTGCCTTTTTGCTGGCAGCAAACTACACAAAAATAAGCAACCACATCCATAAAAGGCCTATGCATTTAGCTTACAGAGGTAGTTTTTGTGTGATTTCACAGTGTGCTAACCTGAAATACACATATGGCACTATCATAGGAACGAAGACACACATCACTCATTTCTCTTCCCAGATTTTCTGAGGTGAGGGCAAAGCCCGTGTGCAACACCTCAGCATGCACTGGGTCTGCTTAGTTGGTGCCACTGTTCATGTTCACTGTTCAGGTAGCATAACACCCCCCATGCTTTTTCCAGACTCACATCTGTCAAATGTGTTCATGAGGAACCTGTTCTCTGTGGACATTACAGCGTGCCAGTAGTTGTCATGCAAGTTGTGGTATTCTATGGCAAATGCTAATTGGGCTCCGTGGTTCCAGGCAGTTAGAGAGTAGGAAAGTAAGAAGTAGCTCCTTGAAGACTATTTCTACCAGCTCTTTTATGCAACGCTAACAAAACCTTGTTGTTATATCAATGTAATAACAAAAAATTAGTCGATAGGAGCTTTAGTTCAGTCTAATTTTTAATTCTAAATGTACTCAGCTTGAATCAGTTAAATAGAACATGAACAGAAAAATAAAAAAAATCTTAATTTTCTGTTGCCTACATTGTAGAGGGTGATGTGAGGGAAACGAGTAGGGAAGACTTTAAAAGTGGGACTCAGCATGTGGGGGAACCCAAAAATCGGTTGTAGCGACTCAGTGTGGGGAAAATAATCACAACTCACAATAATTTCTACTGAGCAGTCCAGTAGATTTTCTTATTGTACAAGCTGTGATCAGCTGACCTGTGCTGCTGCTGGTTTGAGGTTTACTGCACTTTGTGGATTTAAACAACTGAATTCAACCAGATGTAAGCAGATCTTTCATGAGTCGTACTGGATGATTTCCATCCTCTACACTGACAGTACACTGTTCATGCTGTCTTTATATTAGACACTATAAAGTTGGTATGAATGTGGAATTCAGTGAATGAATCTAAGCATCATCAGCTTAACTTTGGATTCCTCTCTGCTACCCTTTCTGTACCTAACTGTGACCATGAACCCACAGCCACTGTGCAATAGTCACACACTTTAAATCCATCACAGTACAGCAAACTCACCTGTTCATCCTGCACTAGCCTACAGAGGATTTTCATGCATTCTTTAAATAATGCAGTTAGTCTGCCTTTGGTAGCATATTTCACAACTTTCCAACTCTGTGACTAATAAAGTCTACCTTATCTCTTGAAATTGTTTTATACTATCACACATGAAACTGAATCATACTTTGTGACATTTTATTTGAAAATAACGCCCACCTGTCAGACTAAACCTTTTTTTGCCATTTAGTTGTCATCTACAAATGAAATTGAGACATTGGTCAATGAGACTAGTCCCTGAATAAAGATGAACTATACAAAAAGGGGCAGAATTGCCTATTTTTGTTAAGGTAACTAATAGCTCTTGACATCTGCAGTAAACTGCTGCAGGTGTTCTATCAGTCTATGGTGGCAAGTGTGCCGTTCTGTGCTGCAGTCTGCTGGGTGGGCAGCATTAGATACAAGGATGCAAAGAGATTAGACAAACTAGTGAAGAAAGCTGGCGCTGAAGCCAGACTGGACATGCTGGGGGAGGTGGTGGAGAGATGCACACTGAAGATGTGGAAAAACATTTGAAGCCATTGCAAATAACTCTTATCACCCACTGTACAATGTTTTCATGGAAGAAAAAACATCAATAATAGAAGACTCCTCTCTGTCTGTTGTACAACAGAGCGATACAAAAAAAAGATTTGCTCCCACAGCGATTAGGCTTTTTAATTTCATACAAATAGCAGATCAGCTATGTCAGACACAAAGGTCCCCTTGGGATCAATAAAGGTATTATTTTATTATCATAATAATGTCACATGTTACATCAACTGGTGTAAGCTACATTTTCTCTTACCTAGGGAACACCTGCATTCTGGTGCCAGGCGTTCCCTATGCAGGCAAGTTGGCAGAGGCAGTGTAAATGTTTTGGGCAGTGTTCTTGTGGCGGTGCGTGGCTCGCGGTGCCGTGCAGGGAAGGCGGACACACCTGCACGGCATCTGCAATCATGCCCCGCCGACTTAAATATTGTACTGGGTCCTGTGTTTGTTGTTGTTGGTGGTATGTTGAGCTGTGAGCGGAGAACTGCAGCTGTGGTTTATACAGCAACCGTGGTGAAATAATAATAAAGAGATGCTGCAAAGCATGTTCATGCCATCGGGTCTGCCATGGTCATTCACAGTTCTGTTGGGCAACTTTGGGTTCTGCCATCCACAAAGATGTTACTTTGACCTAAGCACTGTTGCAGACCATGTACCACTTCATGAAAACAGTATTCCCTGATTAAGTAATGTTTTTGATTTTTGCCATTTTTTCAACTGTATCCATCATTATCTGTTGACGTGGTGGCACACGTCACATGACATGTCAGATGGTATATAGGCTATCAGTATTTCTTTGTTTGTATTGTTAGGTCAGGTTCATTATTTGGATATCGCAAGACAACACACTTTGCTTCATACATAACCTTAACCAACAATACACAATCAAACTTTGTTTTTCTCTTCAGCTTTGGCCTTGTGGTCTTGTGATTGTTCCCACCATCTTTACTGCTTTCATTAACGTAGTAAGTTTATCAAACAAACTGTCAAAGAAACACTTGAGCTCTCCTCATCTTCTCTTCTATTATTTTCTGTTTCGCCTGTAGATGCATATTTCTCTTTTGTATATGGAAACATCCTTCAAGATGACACACCGAACATTTCTGACTAACAAACAGCAGGGCAGAACAGTGAGGAGAAAAGCTGGTGCACAACACAAGATTGTCTGTTGTAGAGACGTGCATGTTGGAGGTTGTTGTTTAGCTTACGGTCGGAGGGGTCGCTGCAGGGACAGAACGTTTCTGTTTTCAACTTCCGCCCGAGGGTTCAAGCTTCCACCGGAAGTGTGCTTGTTCTCTTTTACCAGGGCCGATCCAACATGGTGGGTGTTTTTTATATGACTACTTACACTATCTATTCTAATCCTGCCGTTTAAATGTTTTGTATTCCGTTTTAACCTTACCAATAAGCAGCAGATCAATAATCTTTCCTTGTGGCCGCTGTATTGACGTTAGATGATACAAACGCGACTTTTTATCGGCGCTTCTGTAACGCTGCTGCTGACGGAGCGACCGGCTGAATGAGCCGCGGTGCTTGTTCGGGTTTTTATCGGTTAATATCGACAGGACTGACAGAACAACCTAGGCGGTATTTGTTTGTTCACGAACCGTTAAAATGGTTAAAATGCCGAAAAGTATAGCTCGCCTTAGCCAACTCAGGTGTTAGCTTGTGTGTCGTTGAGGAAGCTAATGCTGCTCTGGAGGCTGCAGTCTAGTTGGGAGCTTTGCTTCAGTCGCACAGTGCTTCGGTCAAGTGATTTCAGACTACTGAAGATGTTATGTGGTGCGACAAAACTTGACCACATTAATCCAAAAACAACGTCTGACACACAAGTTTAAGGGTAAACTTTATTTCAAGGAAGTTGGAGCCATTCAGAGGCAAAAATGTATAATATTAAACATTAACAAGATAAAACTAACAAACAAAATTGGCACAGGCTCACATAAGGGTGTAAGAAACAAATATAAATGGTGCTATCAATAATAATAATTCACAAATCTTCTCCAATTCAATACTATGGGATGTTGGTGCGTTTACCTTGGCTTCTTCATCCTGTTTGTAAAATTAGTTCTTTATGTCTTCGGTGTATTGGTACAGCAATTCATTTAGCTGCCTGTTCATTTAGTGTAATCTTCCAGTCAGATGGACTCCAACTCTACCATTTTGGGCTGCAGCTGATGCCTTTAGTCCTTGTTCTGCTGTGCAGGAGACCCACTGTGATCAGGAGGACCGCTCCAGCCAGAACCTGCAGCAGGAGGAAAACTGCTTAATGTGCTTCTACACTGAGCTCACTGACGTTGCAGAGCAGAACAAGGACTAGCATTGCCTGGTACAGTCCAAGATGATGGAGCTGGAGGTTGTGTGCAAAATCAGCCATATAACATCAAGGACAGCCACAGCTTTGACCTGGTCAGCCTGCAGGTAGGGAGCTGGCTGCAGATTGGCCAGGCCTAAAATAGGATTTAGATCCACTTATAGTGGCAGACTGATGTTTTCAAAGAAATGGTGCCAGAATGACTGTTCCGATAGTTAACCCAAATGCTAGGAGTGACGAGTAAACACTTGTTCTCTTCATGCAGGGACGAGTCAGGACCAAGACGGTGAAAAAGGCTGCCAGGGTCATCATCGAAAAATACTACACCCGGCTGGGAAATGACTTCCACACCAACAAGAGGGTGTGCGAAGAGATAGCCATCATCCCCAGCAAGAAGCTCCGCAACAAGATCGCTGGGTGAGTTGTCTATTGGAAAGTGGTGCCCACAATCACAAATTTGTCTTGCTTATCTGCCACCCTGTATCGAAAGGTGATCATGGCGTCTATGTTGCCTGGTCATTAAAAATTACAGGAAGATAAACCTTTGAGCCTTTCCCGTGTTTGAAGGACTATCAATTCCTATCAGACCCTGGTGCTCTAAGACACGCAAACAATTCCTGGGATGGTAGACATTAATAAAATAAATACGTTTTTCTGTTAAGTAGGCAGATGTGGATTGAAGGTCTGTGGTGTGGAATCTGAGTTCTCCGCAGAGTTAGCCTTTATTTCATAATTTTTTAAAGTCACTTTTGTACCAAAACACACTCAAAACCATCAGTGTTTTTATATTAGAGGTGGGTTAAAAAGCCTCAAAATTATAGTGGTATTTCATGAAAATATGTCATCGGAGACTGGTGATGTTTGTATGCTCACCACGTGCAAAAACCCCCCCCAGAAACGTCACAGCTGCTGGTGTGGGCCGCCGTTTTTGTGTCGTACACCACCCTCAGTTCTCAATTTTTGTAGCCTGCCGTGTTGCACCGTGGCTGCAAGACACCAGGGTATGATTGTGTCTGTTTTTACCGCCATTTTAATAGTATTCACTACAGAAGCGTAGAGATTCAGATATACAAGGGAGATTTTGCACAGTTTGAAAACCTGAGGATGTGAGAGGGAAGAAAAAAACAACACTAGGCAGTGTCTTTGCTTCTTTGATTTCTTCTCTTTCTATGTCAGTGCTTATATGTATTGTCTGAGTGATGCGACCTATCATTCAGGAGAATACTGCTGTGGCTTCCTGCACCCTAACGACAGGCATAAATAGAAGTGACTGTGTAATGATGTTGCAGCAGTGAAGCAACCAGCATGGAGGGTATACTGGTGCCTTGGCACCTGGCTCTTGGTCTCAGACAAGCCCAGGCTTGTCTCGATGCTGCATGCATTTGAGAATCTTAACATATGGTGTTGCTATAGTAACAATGTCCCTACATGACATTTCTATAATATGTAAAAATTTATATGGTATTATCATAGGCAAGTGCATGTGATGACAACTTTGTGTGCGTTGCGCCACTTGTAGGTATGTAACACATCTGATGAAGAGGATTCAGAGGGGTCCAGTCAGAGGAATCTCCATCAAACTGCAGGAGGAAGAGAGAGAGAGGAGGGACAACTATGTACCAGAGGTCAGTGAATGCATCACTGTGTTGGTTATACCAGACCGGGTAAAAGCAGTGAATCTCCTCTTGTAAAACTTGTTGATTCTGGCGGCATGCTACCAGAACCACTGGGACCAGTAGTATGATAGTTCCTGTGGTATCTTTTTCTAATTTTGCCATAGATGTGTTTGTAAATGTTGTGGTGAGAGGTGCTGAACGATCTGCTGATTGTTGACTGAAGTTTGAGCCTGATGCTCAAGTGGTCATGTAACTAAACGTACATGGTACTGCAGGGCTCATGTGCTGGGCGAGTCTATTGTAATCATACAATATTACAGCAATGCACAACTAGATAAAAAGTGAAGAATGAATGGCTAAATTGCTGCATCAGTTATTTTCATTTTACATACAGATAAAAATTGTATAGTCCATCAACACATAGTTGCACGGCTGTCAGCAGAGTACACAGATCACTGTTTATTTTTATTTGTGAATGTATGGATTTATTTGCTGCAATATAGAGCTGAATAGCATCAAGAGTGCATCAGCAGGTCATTGATACTGAGGTCTGGTAGCTTATGTGATTGATTAAATGGGTCAGCCACAGTCAAATAGCCAAATCTGTGCATTATTAGCCTAAAACACCAGTCTGTTTTTAAGAGTGTTTTTGAAACAATTTTTGTTATTGTGAAATGTGAGGTTAAATTGTGCTAAGTCTTCACAATTAAACTCCAAATACACAGCTTTGAAGGGAACCACTGAATTTTTTTTAAATATTGCTGTAGTGTTACAGTATTGTTGTTATAATTGCCAACTGCTCCAGTTTACCTTAGTAAACTTCTTTTCTTTTGGCAAATTTGGCACATTTCTTTATTTTCTTAAACAAATGTTAAGAAATAAAGCAAAAGATTGGATATTATTTTGGGTAAAGGAGTGGAACGAGTACATGTTAATAACTCAAAGTTTTCTGAAGATCAATTTATTTGCACTTTTAAACTCATGGATTTCTAAATTTGACATTTAATTGTGTAAAACATCAAAATGTTTCGCATATATAAATATTAATGTGTTGCATGTCAACTGTATGATGGATCTCAATTACTGTTCCAGGCACTGCAACATGCTGCACAAAACTCATCCCACAAGCCTGTAGGGCTACAGTTGCACCAGGAATAACAGTGGTTGGAGACTACGGCACAACCATAATTATTGTGACCTAATAAGATGGAATCAGTTCTGGATTGTGCGAATCAAATTGGCACTTAAATGCAGTCTGTTTGCAACAATCACTCTAGAGTAATACAATTATTCTAATTTCTAAACAAACATTTTTCAAGACATATGTAACGAGTCCTGTCGAGGGCAGTAAAAGAAAGACGCTTGAAAGTTGCTCTGTGTGAGCACTGCATACCGTTTCTTTTATTTAATATAATACAGAGTAAGAGACTAAGACCATAAACTCGACAGGATAGAGGTCAAGACAAGG
This sequence comes from Oreochromis aureus, assembly GCF_013358895.1. NCBI lineage: Eukaryota > Metazoa > Chordata > Actinopteri > Cichliformes > Cichlidae > Oreochromis > Oreochromis aureus. The sequence continues at coordinate 26,640,751 of NC_052948.1, forward strand.
AGGATTGTATAGAATCTGGAGTCTCTTTGCAGCCACAGCTTATGCCATCTGGTGGCTTTCAGATAGAATGCAGGTTGGCGATATTTCCACATTGGCTTAATTTTCCCTATCTGGAATCTACATCCATGTTTTATACCGTCCCTATCCGTTTATTTAAAGCTTTTGATACTCTAATTTCCTTTTTACCCATTTAACATTTGATTAGGATTAGAAAGTATCTTCACTCCATCTGGCTTTTGGGTTTTGATTTGTTTCATCTATAGGAGTTGAGCTTAACAGTAATAGAGCAGAGTAATAGAAAATAAAATAAAAAAGTCTGCAGTGTAGTGTGCCGATATTTCAGTATGCGTGCATCTACGTTGCAAATTTGAATAAAACTGTAGTTTTGTACCACTGGCTTCATACATTTTGTTACTGGCTGCAAGGCAGAACTATTTACTTGTGAGTGTTTGCTTCAACCAGTTTTTCCACAGGTGATCTCAGAAGTGCAAACATCAGGAGCTGGAACAGTCGAGTGGTTGTCCAGCCATGATGTGGCTTTTGGACACATCAAACCAGATTATGCCTGTTATGTGTATTTTTTGTGTCCTGGTAGTCTGCCTGAACCGAACACCTTTCTTTCTACCACTTATTTTTCTTTCTACCAGTTGCCACCAGTTGTGTGATTATGGTGTGTCTGTTGGCAGGTCATTCACAATGCAGAAAAAAACAACACATACAAATTTTCTTGAGTTTTGAAGGACTTTGTGTTCTTTTTGAACCCGGTGCACTCGTACAAATTCTTTTAAACACAACAGATGGATATAAGTAAACAAAATAATATGGTGTTACTTTGTAACTGTGGAAATAACTGAGGTGTGAGATGGTGGTTAATGTGATTCCTGTGTGTTTATCTGTCCAGGTGTCTGCTTTGGACCAGGAGCTGATTGAAGTTGATCCCGACACCAAGGAGATGCTGAAACTGCTGGTAAGTCTTTCTGTAAGAGGACAGAACAAGTGCAGTTTTTGAGGTACTTACTTTCCTCTTACTCTGCTGGGGCTTAGCGGGTAATGTATTAACTAATTAAAATCAGGGTTCTGTTATACAGTAAACAAATCGTCTCCCAAATTGAATCCTCTGTGTTCCGTGTTATGCTATTTTTTTTTAACCTTTTAAACACAAAAACAAACTACTGAAAAATTATGTGATCAGACAAATCTTAGAATTAGAGGGCTGTTCCAACTACAAATGAAAGTAAAAAGATGTAAAAGCAACAGACTCACAAAGGTAATGACAGAAATAAGCTGATTTGTTAGATGTTTAATGGTGGAGTGACTTAGATCAGACACAGGCATCTAAGCTTGTTAATGATAACAGAGCAATTGGTCTTGAGTCGGGAAATAAAAAAAATATTTGGAGTTAATGGAGTTTGAGTGTTGAATCTTATCCAGCCAGTGGAGCTCTTTAGAAAAAGTTTGTGTAGTTCTAGAGAGAAGTTGTAGGAAGGCACATCTCATCAGGCAACATCAAGGGAGGTCACGAATCGCCTTCAGAGGAACCAGAGGGTTTGAAACTTCAGAAAACTTTGATCCATTTTAGTGTTTCATTAAAACTGGCAGTTGTTGTGTAACCACTGATCCTGTCAAAGTGGAGGTTGCTGTTCAGGGCTTTTTAAACCAGAAGACTTTATTTAAAGCACAGAAGCATTTAAATGGCTGAAATCAGTTTGTTGGAACATGTCCCTGTGTTCAGCTTTTAAGTGGCATAATTTCCAGGTAAAGGATTTTACTAGAATCAACCTGAGCTTGTAATGGCCCGATTTCAGCAGCAAGAAGGGAGCTTTTAAAAACAGCCACTCAAACCAGAGAGTCAAGATAAAGTGCAGCATGCCCTTAAAACTTGTTTTAAAATGTTGTAGACAGGAAAAAAATGAGATACTCATTTTGGACAACACGTGTTTTTCTTTTCTTTTTTTTTTACACACATAGCACAAGTATGCTATATGTGCTATTGTCTGTTGTCTACTCTGTTATGTACACAAGGAGCAAAGCAATAGCCCAAATCCAATCCGATCTTCTTGGGAGTGAACACCCCAGCAAATTCAGCCCAATGTCAGACAATGTGGTGTTCAGAGAAACTGAAAAGCCAAACAAAACCCTGCACCTTAGATTCCACGGGCCTCAGATAGCAGTTTAAATGTTAAAAATGACAACAGTACAATTAAAAATACTGAACAAGTACAGTTTGTTTTGAAGGGTTGCCCAGGACAAATGCTCTGTTCTGTCTGTAAACACCATCAACCTTCCAGGGACAGCAGATGAAAATTAGTCTCTCTGGCTAAATCTGGCATATTTACATGATGAATTTAAGTGTTCATGTTAAATAATTTTAACATGAAGTTAAGTTTTCCACTGTTATGAAGTAAAAATAGTATTACTACTTAAAATGTACATGGGAAAGAAATAATTACACGATGCTGAAATAAATCGGTGAATATATAACTGAGATAAAGGTAGTGATTTATCTTTTTGATCATTTATCAAAAAATGCCTTTACATGGCTTTGGTAAACCACAGCACTTCTAAAACTACGCCCCATGAACAGAGGACACCAGTGATATGAGCTGCAGCCACAGGACCTGGACGTCTTGTTGGAAACGGGACAGGGGCAAATCTCCAACAGAGATGCAGTGAAAGATGGGAACTATGGCCTAGTCAAAGTTCAAACCTCAACCTGACTGAAAGAATTTGGGAGCACGTTAAGATAGTTGTGTGGAGATGAATGCTCACAATCCTCAATGAACTGGAGCAATGTTGTAATGAAGAGTGACCCAAAATGCTCCTACAGGTGTTAATACAAGCTACGGGAATCATGGGGGGTGTACTTCACACACTTTCACACACTGATTTTGGCAGTTTTTGTCAAGTGTGTTGTTGTTCATGTGATGTATTTAGATCCCCCACCCATTTTTTTAACATCACTATATTAAAACCTTCATATCACTTACTTATTTCAGGACAGCATTTTAAAAAAAAAAACATGAATGTTTATGCTGGTGCAGCCACACATGCCTGATAATAAGTGAATATAAATGTACTCACCAATGCTGAAGTACAAACCAGTCGGGTAGTCGTACTACACAGCAGGCCAAAATATTTGAAGGACCATTCCATTAAGAAGACGCACACAGTTAGCAGTGTAACTTTGCTCTTGCTTTTGCATTTCCCTTGAGCCTGTATCGAAAGGTGATCATGGCGCCTTTGTTGCCAGGTCATTTATTAACTACAGGCATATAAACATGTGAGCCTTCCCTGTGTTTGCAGGACTGTCTGTTCCTGTCAGACCCTGGTGCTCTCAGACATTGAGTATTGAGTTGATATTGAGTTGCTTGCATTCACCTCCTTTCAGATCAGTTCTTAAACCAGTGTCTTGTTTATGTCCCTCAGGACTTTGGCAGCCTGTCCAACCTGCAGGTCACCCAACCTACTGTCGGCATGAACTTCAAGCAGCCCCGAGGAGTCTAAGCTCTGTACAGTATCTTCCCAATAAAATCCATTTGGGACAAAGAGCTCTGCTGTAGGACTGTTGATTTGTGGACATCCGTTTTGCGTGTTTTCTCTCTCCAAACTTGAGGTGTTAAGTTATCCTTTTCTCATAAGTGTAGGACCAGTTGGGTGAAACTAAATAAACCCCATCAATTATTGGCTGAAAATGCAATTATGTTTGTAAATTTGATGCTTTTAAACTCAGTCATGCCAGTAATTATGTGGAGGAACAGAAGAGGCCACACAAGGCTCCTTAATATTAGGAACATATGTTTTCCCACCGTGCTTGTCCTTTGATTTCATTATTGTTTTGACACACAATTTAAAGTCATTTTCAATAAACAGCCCATTCTACATTTACTAACAAATAATGGTTCTGATTGATCAAGTCCTGCTTCCTGTCAAATTGTGGTGGACTGCCTTTTTTTTTTTAACTTCATCGAATCTGTTATATTTGTGTTACATAATTTGATGTAGCCTTTTTAAGTCATGATAACTTTGCGTTTGTCCTGATAGTATTAAAGGTAAGTTTATAAACTTGTAATTTCACAGTGACTGATTTTGGAAAAGGGTTGCTGTGCTGCCACAGGCTTATGCTCTGTGTGTGGGTGTGGGTCTGTCTGACAGTCACAAACAGGGTAAAGTCTACTGGCAGCAGAGCAGCTGATTTTACAAAAAAATAGTAGGAAAAACATAAAAACAATACAGGCTGAAAACAGCTGCTTCAGACAAATGGGTAATGAAAATTTTACATGGATGCGTGTCTTCTAAGCCTGGGTTATGGACACCATCATGGTGACGTGGCCACATCCGCATCACTGTTAGGAGACTGGGAAAATGAATAACTGTCAAAGGGCCTGTAGAAAAGCAAGTCAAACTTTTATATCACAAATACACAGTGAAAAGATATCCAAAGATTTTTCTACTTCGTTTGTGCTACTACCTACTTTTTAATCATTAAGTTTAACATTAATAGTTTGAAATTACATTACCTCAACACTTTTTGTCAAGAGTCTGGCTTTTATCATCAGAGGAAATATGACTTCTCACAGATCCCAAAAGGCTACATTTATGCTACATATCTGTGTTAATACAAGAACTGCAAGCTTGAACAGGGTTCCTGTCTTTTGCCCGATTAGTCAGGATTTTATAAGAATGGTGCACATCTTGCAATGTATCTAAACTTATGAGAAGGTCTGTGTAATTTATAAAAAAAAAAGAAAGAAAAAAAAACCCTCTACAAAGTTTTTAAAAGCAAGATAAAACACCTTTAATGCAGCACAAAAATGTTTTCACATAAAAATTCACAAAGGATTCATTCCATTCTAAAGGTTAAATCTACAATTTAAAATAGACTCTTGTGACATGATCTAATTTGCTCATAAGCACTTAAGGAGAAAGAAGTTGCAGAAAGCTCCTCGGGGACAGTCGCACATCTTCCCAATCCGAGATCCTTTCCTGATGGCACAGTATTCCCCAAGATCACACTGTGAACACAAAATAACTTTTTAATATCAAACTCTGGACTTCATGGAATGAAAATTCACAAAGTATCACTAAGAAGTTCACACAACCATTCTGCTAATTTATACTTTCTTGCAGTCCAAAAAAAGTTATTCATAACTGCTGTCAGAAAAAAATGAAAGGCACAGCAAGGACTGACGATCTCTGATGCTGAGAAAAGCACTTTTCCAGAGGGAATCATAACTTTAATCATTAAAACAGTAAAATGCTGCTTCAGCTTTGGTGCAATTTTGTTGTTTTTGATTTTTTCATTACATTTTTGCATTTTTCTTATACCTTTATACTTGAGCACTTTTACATTGAGGTTTAGAATTTTATACATTTTTGGAGAAATTGTAAATGTTTTAAACATTTTTTGTCACAAGTGTTAAATCAGAGTATAGCAGTGTCAGTGACTCACAGAGGGGACCTGTCCATACTTCTTCTCCCAGGGATTAATCCTCTTGGTTTGCAGTCTCTCCAGCACTTCATGCAGCGCGCCAAGCTGAGAAAAACAAAAATACAAGAGACGTGAAGCTGATCCGTGCTCAAAATTAAGCCTGGAAACATAAGAGTACACTTTGATGCTCCAGTCACTGTCATCCAGCCATGCTGTCATTTTCTGTCCAACAGCATTGCTCCATCTATGACAGAAGCATTAAACATCAATTTGCCAATAATAAAACTAACAATAAGCAATTGTATTAACTGAATTTAGGCAAAAGAAGACAGGAATTTAAAAAAAAGTCTCCAGCTTAACACACACTTTGTCACCTCTCTGTTTAGAGCATATTTCAAACAAAAGTATTTTAATTGAGGAAAATGAGCACATAAATTGGATGAGTCATCTGCTGTCAGTATTTCTTGCAAAAAATATTCCACATATTTGTCATTATTGACTTATCTTATGGCTCATGTTTTTTTTTTATAATTGTACTGCCTTAGTTAGAAGCAGTACAATTATAGGAACTAAAGGATATTCAGTGGACTAAATAGGCAGCCAGATCTATAGGATTACATTTTTCTGTTTGATATGACATCAGGCTTGAAATGCAGTAACAGCTTTTTAATAATCTGCTAAATTCATATAGTTTATGAAATAAATTGGGAGACTTGTATTACTCACTGGATTTATATAAAGCTTTTCTAGTCTTGCTGAGCACTCAAAGCATGTTATACTAAAAGCCAAAAAGCCCCATACATTCATACAGAGATTTACACTTTTCTATACACTTAAGCACTTTGTCTATCTCACATCAATTGCCAATTTCAAATAGCCAATTAATCTAACATGCACATCTTTGTACTTTGGAGAAAGCTGAAGCGCAAACTCAACACAGAAGAGATGAACCAGATTTGAACCAATTTAAACCACCATGCTGCGCTGTGTCACTGAAGAACATGGAACCTGACAGCTTTTATAAGTTTGGTGCCAATATAAATAGATTAACTGAAGATGTTTAGGGTTAATTTTTATTATTGACTAATCTGATGTTCATTTATTGTTTGATTAATTGAATGAAAAAACAAAACCCTCATACATTTATACTTTTCATGCTGAAAATGTCCTCTTAAATCTGAGCACTCAAATCAGTCAAACACAAAAATAAGCAAATCTTCACAATGCAACCAAAAATGTTATACATCAGTTAACAAATACACTACAGAATGAGTGCTTTTATTTTGATACTGCAGGTTCAGTTCTGCATAAGATGTTTGTCCAACATAAATTTGGACAAGGTATATATGTTAAATACTTAAACAGAAGATATTTCAGATCATATCCAAAGAAATATAACTTTTATTAAAGCAAAGCGTATGAACCCCCTTTTCATCACAAAATAATTTAATGTGTGTGTGTGTGTGTATTAAAATATTAGATATTGTAAATATTCCACACTCGGATTTACCAGTCTGTTGGAGTTGTGGTAGTCCTGCACTTCTCTCTCGTCCCTCTCGGCTTCCGTCTTCCCCGCTGGACACAGCGCAGATAGTAGCACCGCGCACAACACAGCTCGTGCCCACATTTTAAAAACACAGCAAAGAAAGCGCAGTGTTGAATTTTCCAACAGTCGCAATTGCCTCTTACTTCCTCCAGGCGTTTCTCACGCACTCTCTGCATGTTCGGCACAGCGCGGGATCTTTAGAAAAACAGCTCCGCCCCTTCCAGGTATGACGCGGAGCATCTCCCAATGGGCTAAAATGTAGCAAAGACCCTGACTGGTTCACTCCTGTTGCTTTCAGCAAAGCTGTTATCAGAAGAACATTAACTGAAGTATCTAGTATTTATAAGAACTTCTAAACATCACTGCTAAAGACATCTTACTTTTTTTTTTTTTTTTGCCTTTCCTTATTTTTGTTGTTGTTGTTGTCGTTACAGCTTAACAGCTATGTCAATATTGCATATTAGTTATTACATAAGTATTTGCAAACAAATTTGAATATTAGACAAAGATAACCCAAGCACATACAAAATGCTTTTAAATAGTAATGTCATTTATTAAAGGAAACCAGCTTTCTAAACCCACTTGGTCCTGTGTGAAAATTTCGCTCCTTTTGCTATCATGAATTGCTTTCAGGATGCTGGACTGAGGGTGGAGGTCTCTGTTCAATGTGAGTAGTGTTTGTGTCTTGACATCAGTGGTATCTGTCTACTCCTGTAACCAGTTTATAACTCCGGCTGGGTATCAGATGACAGGTAGGGCGTATGCATTGATGACTTGGATCATATTCCTACTGTTCAGCTGACCACTCAGCACTTCTTTTAGATATTTGGATGTGGCTAACCTTCATGAATTTTTATCATGTTTCCAGGTGGCCTGTGAGATACTAAGGCACTTGTAGTTAATTCAGTTCAATTCATCTTTGTTTAGTGCCAAATCAGAATGATTTTGAATTGGATTGGAGTCTGTTAGACAGATATGATTCAAACCACTCCAGTGTAGTAATTTCAGTATCTATGGCATGATCCCATCTCTGTAATAACATATTGTGGTCAGTAGTATTGAATGCTGCACTAAAGTCTAGGAGAAAAAGCATAAAGATCAGTCCACTGTCAGAGGCCATAAAAGGGTAATTTATAATGATGAGCTCTGAAACCTGACTCAATCTCTTCAGATAAACCATTTTCATCTGCAGATGATCAGATAGCTGTTTTACAACTACTCTTTCAAGAATTTTTAAAGTAAAATGAAGGTTGGAGGCTGACCTACAATTAAGACAGATGGGTCAAGTGATGGCTTTTTACATACTGGTTTAATTACTACCACCTTAAACACCTGTGGGACATAATTGATTGATAAAGACTAATCTTATTTCAGATCAAAGTAATAACTAAAATAAGCAGTTTTTTAAAGGGGACATAAAACACTACACATATAGAGGCTAATTTACACCATTGAGCCCTGCTCTCAAAAACTAAGATAGATGTAACACTGTCTGTGAAGCTAGATTTAAGAAATAAGTGCTTAAAGTTAAATTAGCGGTCACATAAATGGGGTCAAATAGACATGCTGATGGTCAGGAGAAAGTAATTTTTTACTCTTTGTATTATATTATTTACTATATATTTTATATATTATTTATTCAGAAAATAAAAGACTAAATGAAGAGCTTCTTAATTAGTGAGACGCCATTTCCTTTCCAGCTTACAGGTTATCTGTTTTATCTGCATGTTTGTGAATTAAATAATGGAGTCAAGCATTACTGATTTAAGGCTTATTAACGAGATATTCCACCTCTGTCGGCATAAAATTCAGGTAGCTGCTCTGTGTTGTGTTGGCACATGGCAATGAAAAAGATAACGGTGGAGGAATGATATCCTTAAACTTAGATACAGCACTGTCAGAAAGGCCACTACTGTAATGAAATATATTCCCCACTGCTGTATAAATATTGTTAAATATTCGGCTTCTGTGCCATATGTCAGAACAAGATCCAGAGTGTGATTAACACCATGCTGGACGGGTGGGCAACAGAGACACCTATGTTTTTGAATGCTATAACTTGAGCTACTAAAAATCTCATACAAGTTCAAATTTTAGTGACCTTGACCTCAAGGTCAGAGGTCAAGTTTTCTGAAAATCTTGTGAATGGGATAACTGAAGAACAAAGCAACGTAGTAGTTTCAAATGTATACTATAGGTGCTTCTACAAAAAATCTGGGCAGTCCAGCAGGTTTATGCCACTGCAGGGGTTCCCCTCCTCTCAGGAGTGTGGGCCCACTCAACTCATGGGGTGGCCACCTCTTGGGCCTTGTTGTGGGGCTCCTCCCTCTCTACCATTTGTGTGACGGCATCATGGTCCTTGGCGACCACCTTTAATAGGTTTTACCGCTTGAATGTGGTAGCCAGCCCGTCTTTTCGGGAGGAAGTGGTGGCTGCCCCTCTGCGGTAGCCTTTGTCTGCTCGTTTGGCCTAGCATCTTGCAGGCCGATGATGAGCGGCTGTTTAGGTGTGGACCTTGTGTCTTGTGAGAGTCACTCAGGCCAGTCTTCGTCTGGCAGACTGATGCCTCCTCCCTCCAGCTCGGCCTTTGCATCTGGCGGGGCCTTGACCAGGGTGGTGTGTACATATGTACATTTGTACATTGTTCGTTTTGTACACTTTCATGCTGGGGTTTCGATTGCACTGTTTCCTTGCAGGGTGTCTTAAAGAGTTACCCCATAATAATGGAATATGTAATGGAGTGGAGAGATAGTCTCGATATGATAGAGAACATACGGTTACACTCTAACCTTGGTTCTCTGAGTAATGTATACTTTATTAATCCTGCAGGAAATGGCTTAGTCCTCTGCATTTAACCCATTCAGTCAGTGAAGCACTCGAAGCTACCAATCCACCATGGGGAGCAGTGTGTAGTGTATACAGACTGTACCTTGCTCAAGGGTACCTCAGGGGTACGTCAGGGTAGCTGTGGGGCGTGGCCAGGCTAGCTGAAATGTCTTAAAGAATTATCCACACGCCACGACCAAGGGGGTCATACCATGTACATATGGAATATGTAATGGAAGGAGGATAGTCTCCACTCAGAGAACCAAGGTTACAGTGCAACTGTATGTTATCTCTGGCAGTGTTTCAGAGTTCCTTCAGTATCTCCTCTGGAAGACAATCAAGAATGATTTGGGGTCGCTTGTATCCCTAACTTCAGGTTTTTCAGAATAGAGTTGCCAAAACCTAGAATGTTTTCCAATTAGTCAAACTGCAGGAGTGTCTAATAGACATAAATACCTGATTTCCTGCTTCTAAATGCAGATAAAACAGAGACTATTGTACTCAGCCCTAAAGATCTTTGAAAAATGTGTTGATATAAAATGCTGCAGTGAAAATAGTGATAGGGACTAGAAAGATATTTCTCCCGTAACAACAGCTTTCAACAGCAGGTTTGCATGGAATACATAAAGTAGGAGCCCCACAATAAGCTCTCCCACTTTTGCAAACTAAGGGGATGATTATGACATGATTAAAAAAGCCAGTGCTGAAAGCGTTTTCCAATTTCCACTGGACCATCTTCCAGTTCAGTACAACTGCATTTTATTTACATAGCGCCAAGTCACAACAACAGTCACCTCAAGACGCTTCCCTGTTCATAAACAAAGCCAGTACTGATAGCATTTGATAGCAAGTACTGTTTAATTGCAGATTCATAGACTTTTGATTACCAACCAGAAACTGATTGGATTGTTGTCTGCTGAGTCCGAGCCGCAGCATCAAATCCTCCCGCTGTCAGCAAGGCTTTAGTGTCAGACTAAGAGCATTTTGCTGATAGTAAGTCAGCGCTGGGCACACAAAAAATAGAGACTTTAAAAAATAAACGGTATTGGCTTTAAAGTGTGTGTTATGTCAGCTGCTTCAGGACAATTTTAGATGCTTAAGGAAGCAGATGACTATAAATAAACCTGCAGAGAGGAATGAAGTAAGAGGTTTAAAACCTGCCATGTTGTTCCACTTGCTCCGGGCCATGATTTAGTGTGTGACTGTCTGCTTATGGGCTCATGATAAAGACATAAACAACTATATCCCGTCTATGTCAGCTGCCCAGAAATCCTGCTGAGTGGTAGTGAAAATGAGGATGAAAGCTTTTGGCTTTTACTGTAGACAGAAGAGAAAATATAACAGGATGCAATTTGCATCTTTTCATTCATATCTTTTTCTTCTGCGAGTGTTTGAGCCCCTCTAATGCTCATTGTCTTGATTCATGCTCAATCATCCAGGTAAGTAAACCCCAGAAGGTTGATTCTGTTCATCTGGACGTAGCCCACTCAGTGAGCTAGTTTCAGTCATTGTGCAAATGTACTGTTTATAAGGTTGGGGAAACCTGCAGTCAGCTGAGACTGAAGAAGTCACTTGGATGAATGACAAATGGCCTGTATTTGACAAAACATTTCTCTCATTGAAAATGCTACGTCCAGATGAATAGAATCAACCTTTTGGGTCTAATACTCATTGCCATCTGACTCTTCTTCTCTCACTTTGTTGTATATACCATTCATCCATCCATCCATCCATCGCAGGGCTAGAGCATATGTAAAATGGTAAATGGTAAATGGCCTGTATTTATATAGCGCTTTTCTGGTCCCTAAGGACCCCAAAGCGCTTTACATATCCAGTCATTCACCCATTCACACACACACATTCACACACTGGTGATGGCAAGCTACGTTGTAGCCACAGCCACCCTGGGGCGCACTGACAGAGGCGAGGCTGCCGGACACTGGCGCCACCGGGCCCTCTGACCACCACCAGTAGGCAACGGGTGAAGTGTCTTGCCCAAGGACACAACGACCAAGACTGTCCGAGCTGGGGCTCGAACCGGTAACCTTCCGATTACAAGGCGAACTCCCAACTCTTGAGCCATGATCGTATGTATATATCAGGCAAGAATTTAAAAAAAAAAAGAGTCATTTACAGCAGTTGGTCTCCCTGTTGCTAAATGCTTGCACAGTGTTTAAAGACAAAGTGATGCATCACAGTGCTCCTAACTTTTTTGCAGTAGGTTAACACTTATAGTATCAAATTGAACTACTTCAGTTACATATAGGGTTTATAGCTGCAGATCACTGAATTTTTTTTATTAATTTATGACAAAATCTTGTTTTAGTACCACATCAAGCCTCCAACTTCCAAATTCTTTTGTATAAAGAATCCCTTGCATTTTATTTTTTATATACATAGTACTGTTTGGACAGTCTGACTGTAGTAAGGGAAGCATGAGGAAATTATTTTGTCAACCCAAGTTGCCAAAGTTGGATTTATTAATCAAGCAAGGGAGGTAGAGGTTTGTTAACAGGTACCCACCACTAATTTTTGTCGAGAGCCAAATGGCCAAATTATAGTTGGCCTCTCATTTACACCCACCTACCCCTTAAAACCTAGCTGCTTTCAAGTTTTCATTAAGTAATAAATGCGCTGTTGAGTCTGTTGTGTCACTTGTAATGAAAATAAGGCTGCAAGAACTATCTGGAAGAAAATGAAGAGTAAAAAAATGAGGCTGAGCTGAAAGGAAACCGCTTCATTTCCATAATCCCACAGACTAGATCAGAGTTGGGCATCATTATCATCCCTTAATCTCCTCAATTTTCCTCTAATCCTCTCAAGAAACAGCAGCTCCATCACCCGTAGTTAAGCCAAATAACTTTTATCATTCTCTGTGCAGAAAGTGATCTTTTAATTGCTGTCCATGACTGACCTGTTGCAATCCGACAGCCACACTTGAGGCTTTGATGGTGAAATTGTCATCTTCTAAAACTTGGAAGGAAGCATTAGATCTAGAAACTAAAAAGAAAGTACATGGTTTTATACATCAAAATATAATTTTAATAAAATCAAAGCGCCCTATTTCAGGAGGCATGTTCAACAAACGGAGTTAAAAAATTAATCCTGAGTTGGTTAACTCTGAGATTGGCATTTTCAGTTTCAGAAGAGCTGATCAGAGTAAATTCAATCAACTCGTCACTAACAATTCACCATTTGATTTGATTTGGTAATTTATTTCAAACGTAAACAATATACAGGTACATTTAGAAAAGAAAATAAGAGAGAAAAAAAATACTATACAAACAAATCAATACATTTCAATATAGCTGCCGTTCTGATTAATTTACATGTTGAAAGGGAGTGGGAAGAAGTAAACACTTATTTAATCCCACCCCTTTGCCATAAATTATCAATTAATATTTAGTCAGCTTCCTTACTGATATAATTTGTAATAAAATATAGTGAACAGATTTCTGATATACTATATACTATAATATCACATGGCAATGGGTAATCCAATGGACCGAGTATTATATGTAATATAATATATGTCAATGCCTACCATGATATTTAAACAGGAGGGCAGGAAGGACTCATTTTGATTAGCTTCCATTAGATCAGTTTTCAAGCCTTCAAGTTTCAAATCTTTTCAGTCTCATCTTCACTTAAATGTCAAGTCAAATGGCTTCATTGTCATCCCAACCATGTGCAGTGGTACAGTACACAGTGAAACGAGACAACGTTCCTCCCATGGTGCTACATATGACATATAACAGACAATCAACACAGGACTACATAGAGTGCAATGTGCAAAAATTGCAAAAACCCCAAAACAAAGACAGTCCAACACCAGACAGAACAGAATGATACAGACACAACACATTGTTTCCAAATCCAACTGCAACTGTCATTTTTCCATCCGTGTGACCAAAAACAACACAACAAACGATTGATCATTGATGAGTTTGTTCTGTGTGTAAAGCTTTATAAAGATCATTTTTATTTGAACAATGATTGCTACAGTAATCTACAGCAAATGTTTGCTATGCAAGCAAACTGTCCACAGAGTCACAGCATTATAAAGATGGAGACTATAGATTTGTTTTCTGACCTGATTTTAAATCTGTGGTGTACTCGCTGTCTCTGTCTCCTTATGTGGTGCATAGAAAATGGTAAACTAGTTACTAACTGGAATTTCAGTGTTTGCAAAAATGTAAACTTCAGCAATTAATTTTCTCTGCTTGGAGCTTTGACAATGACTTCATGAATGAGAAATGGAGTGGCGTTTCTGTTAGTACTAATTTATGCATAATTTTTAGCATCATAGTGTGGTACTTCAGCATCTACAAAGCCCTACTCAGCAACCATAAAGGGAGTAACATATTTTTAAGTGGCAGGTAATTACAAATGCATTGTTTCTAACACCTCAACAAAAATCAGCAAACACACAAACTGTTTGTTTGTTGTACAGTGTGTTGCTAGCTGAAGGCTTAGCTGCTGTATTTCACAGGGAGAGAAAAGAAAGAGAGCTCAGTTCACTCAGAGATGGAGAAAGATAAGAAAGACAAGACAGTAGAGGATGAAGGGAGGTCAGAGTAAAAGGTAAGGGCTGCTCAGTGGGATTTGATAAACTGGGAATTTAAACCTTACATGCAATATGATCTTTTTTTTAAATCAGATGTTGGATGTATATATGATATGAAGTTATATTTATCTATATTGTGAAACCTGCTGCAAAACAAACTGAGGCAGACTGTGTTATTTAAAGGTTGCATGACAATACTCTGCAGGTTAGTGCAGGATAAAATGGTTTTTTTTTGCTGTACTGTGAGATGGATTTACAGTAAAGAACAGTGAGTTGGACTGGTGCACAGTGGCTGTGGTGTTTATGGTTATAGCTAGGTTACATAAAATCTAGCAGAGATTAGTATGATTTTTAATTGATGCTTATTCATTCACTGAATTCTACCATTAAATTCATACTGTCTAATATAAACCATCTAAGTTGTCATACAACCAAGTTTAGTATAAACAGTATACTGTCATTATAGAGGATGGAAAACATCCAAGAAATCTCATGAAACATGTGCATGAGCAGTAAACCTCTTTCAAAAAAAAAAATAAATCCCCTTCTTTTTCTATTTTCATGTATTACATAACTGAATAAAGCTGGGTAAATTCATTAAATTTAGACTGAAATAAAGCTTGTTCCCAGACACTAATTAAAGTTAATTAGATTAATATAGCAGAAGATTCAGTTAGCTTTGCACAAAAACATCCTTAAAAGAGCTACTTTTTTACTTTCATACTGGCCACTGTAGAAAACACAGTTTTCTACTTCAGTAAAGACATTGGTAAAAGTTACCACCTCTGAAGAGTAAATATTTGAATTTCCTTACTTCCCACCTCTGCAGAGTCTGTTATGTCATAGTAACTAATTTAGTTTTCCTTATTCAGCATGAAAAAACTTTGTTAGCTAAACCGGCTTCTGGCTTTATTATTTATTTTACAAAAACTAAACAAAAAAGCAGAAGCACTGTGTAAAAGGCTAAGTACACCCCATGATTCAATAACTTGTACGACCACCTTTAGCAACAATAACCTGAAGTATTGCTGGTAAATGTGATTTTCTGTATGACTTCATCAGTCTCGCACATCATTGTGGAGTAATTTATGGCCCACTCTTCTCTAAAATGTTGCTTCAGTTCATTTAGGCTCGCAGGTATTTGTTTATGTACAGTTCTTTTAAGGTCCCGCCACATCATTCCAGTCAGATTGAGGTCTGGACTGTGACTGAGCCGTTGCAACACATTGTTACTTTTCTTTTCTTGGCTTAGGCACCTTGCAATCATGGAGTCGACTATGAACTCTTCTGTATACCATAGCATTTTACAGTGAAATGCTAGGCCACTTGTCCGACAGCAAAAGCTTGGCCGACGTTGGGTCATGCAATAGGACAATGATCCCAGTCACACACTTACAGATCTACAACAGACGTGCTGCAAAACAAGTTCAATTCAACATCCTTCCACCACTGTGAGTATGAGGTAAGAGCTGTTTTAACTGATTTGCAATCCTAAGCCATGTTGCTATGTGTTTCTTTGAGAGAGAGGAGGCTTTCTCCTGGCAACACCAACCAGCAATAGTCTCTTTCAACTGGTTGGGGATGAAGGAGACAGACGACAATTAAACCTCAGGTGAGATTAGACAAAGGTTGATAACATTCAATAATTGAAACATCAATTGCAGTTTATACTTGCCATTGTCATGTTTGCACACCAAAAGTGATATTATATCTACTAGCCAGCAGTGTTTTCTGGTGTTGTTTTGGCTTTTGGCACACATTCCAGATACCATTTTTCTAAGATTTTTATGGCTGAGTACAATAACCTTAGTTTTATCTCAGTTTAGTTGGAAAATTAGAGGTTATGCAGGTCTTTATGTTGTTATGACATCTCTGCAGTTTATGGAAGGATGCTATACCTTCTGATGATACTGCCTAAGGGAAGCATGTATGTTGTAAACAGATTTGGTCCTAGCACAGAACCCTGTGGAACTCCATAATTAACCTTAGTGTAGGAAGAGTACACAAAGGGATCGGAGAACCAACCTGTTCTACCACCTGGACTACAGCCTGGAGTCAAGTACTTCTGATTTGAGGCTTTCTTTTTCAATGGAGCAACAGTATCCAGAGTTGTATCTAGTGATATAATATATGTAATACTATTGACATAATAATTGATCTCTGTGGGAGTAGAGTTCAGGTAGCTGCTCTGCACTCCATTGGCACATGGCATTGAAGAAAATAGCAGTGAAGGAAACGAAAAAAGAGGGAAGCGGAGACGAAATGTTTAGTGCATCACGTTAACTCCCCCCAGCAGATGGACAGTATTACTGGAGCCTAAGGTAATGCCTTCCAGACGAAGCATCTAGTTAAACACAATTTTGTCTTGTACTTTTAGGGCTAAGTACAATAACCTCAGTTTTGCCCCAATTTTAAAGGAAAAAATCACACTGTATTCAAAACTTTCCGTCTTTAAGACATGTCGTCAGTGTTGTCTAATAACAATAATGCCTAAGGGAAGCATTGCATGTAATGTGAAAAGTGCTCTGTGGTGTTCCACTTCCTGGTTGAACTCCATGACTAACTTCGTATCAAACGACCTTTCTTTTTTTGCAAGAATCTATCAGATAAATTCAGTTCTGAGGTCTAGCAGGATACGCACAGAGAAGACTTTATTGTCAGAGGCTGTAGATCATTAGATCATTAGTAACAATCAGTGGTGCTATTCCTGTCCTATGACGTAATCTAAATACTGAAATTCTTCAAATAAATCTTTCCTCTATAAATGATCACACAGCTGATTTACAACTCAAAGTTAGTTTAGAGATTGGTCTATAGTTAGCTAAGGAAGCTAAATTAAGTAAAAACTTTTTAAGTAATGCTTCAATTACAGAATTACAGCCACTTTGTGGTATGTAACCTGTTACTAAACATAGTAAGTCTTGCAGGGATAGTATCCAATAGACATGTTGATGATTTGAAAACTATTGACATTCCTCAGAGAGATCAATAGGTTTAAAGCAATCTAAATAAATATCAGCAGGGTTACTGAAGTTGTACTTCACAGTTTATCCAGAACTGATTACTACAGAGTGATTACTGTGTGTTTGCTTATACTCACTTGATTTGATTTCAGTTTGCAGAAAGCACCTTTGATAGACTGTAATCTTCAAAAATTGACCACAGAGATCTTCCAGCACACAGTGTGGAGGGAAGGGGGATTTAAGTTTATGAATCTCTTAAATTTAGGAGGGAAAATGCTTGTCCAGTCAGCAGAGGCTTAATCCAGCGTTTGAAACCTCCGTTAGGCTGACATGAGCTTCAGTGGGACTCAAATGCAGATATAAAGCTGCTGATCCAGGCTCAGCAGAGGAGACAACCCATGAAAAGTGACTTCAGTTAGCAGAAAACAGCATGAAAGTGAAGTGTGATTTAGTCCAACTTGAAAACAAACTCCTTTTAGCCCTGCACAAGGTATTTCTTATATAATGATCTCAGTGTCTGAGAAGATAAACTTCATTTAACAGTCATCAAGAAGCAGAAATGTTGCTTGCAGAGCTGGAATATAAAATAAGTCAGCGTTTTGATGATAGAGCTTCATAAGAGCTGTGATGTTTGATACGAAATCATTATCTTGCCATGCTTTGATGTCAGCTCACATTCAGCAGTGGTGCCATCTCTTTGAAGCATTTCAGTTTTAACTAGAACAAAGCAAGGATCATTACTGCAGTGCTAATTCACTGTACTCCTGATTCTGTGGCTGATGCTAATGAGATTTTTTTTCTTGTTTCTCCAGCGACTATCCATGTGGATGACAGTGTGTTCTCAAACCTGAAAATATGGTGCTCACATTGCGTCACAGGACAGTCTTTGAGTGGTTCATTGTTTGGGCTTTTTAAATTTAATTTTACATTGCTATATTGAAACCTTAAAGAGTCCTTTTCAGACCCATGGTTAATGACTTCAAAACGTATAGAACATAAATTCCTGCATTTATGAGGTATCTGTGGCTCATGAGTACACGGCTTGTCCCCTACACACACACACACACACGCCCCTGTGGGCGGTCTTTTATCCCTCAAGCTCGGGTCCTCTACCAAAGGCCTGAGAGCTTGAGGGTCCTGTGCAGTATCTTTGCTATTCCTAGGACTGCGCTCTTTTGGACAGATATCGGATGTTGTTCCTGGGATCTGCCACTCGCCTAGCTTGGGGGTCACTGCACCAAGTGCTCCGATTACCACATCTTCTTGAGCTCTTCTCTAAGCCCTTGGTACTTCTCCAGCTTCTCGTGTTCCTTCTTCCTGATGTTGCTGTTATTCGGTTTTGCTACACATTATTATGGCCATCTTCTTCTGCTTGTGCACCACTACTATGCCCGGTTAGCCATCACCAGTTTGTATGCCCTGCCTGCTAGCATCTTGCACCCTGCTGTTATGTTCTGGATTGTTTCAGATGCATCTTTACACAGCCAGCACCTGGGGTCTTGCCTGGTGTGGTAGACCCCAGCCTCTATGGATCTTGTGCTCAGAGCTTGTTCCTGTGCTGCCATGATTAGTGCCTCTCTGCTGTCTTTCAGTCCTGTGTGTGTGTGTATGTATATATATATGTATACACATATATGAACTTTTTGTATGAATTGAATTGAATTGAATGTTAACCACTGTTAACATTCAATTCAATTTCATTTATATGGTACTAACTCACAACAACAATCGCCTCAAGGCACTTAAAACTGGGCTGAACATCCTATATTGTAGCTGGTGGACGTAACACATAATACATTTGAGTTAAATGATTTATGTTGGGGAAAAAAAGATTTTGTTGATGCTGTCATCCTGACATGTATTTTATTAAAATTCAATTTGCATCCTTTCTATTGCTTGCTAATAACTGGTATATTGATTGGGAGAATTCATTTCTGTTTATAAAGCATGTCTTAACCTATGTAAAATTCCACTGATTTCAAAATGTTCATTTTTATTTAGTCTTTTGACTACTTTATACAGAACACCCCCCCACCCCGTTCATGAAACACCTATAAGAGACTACACAAAAATAGCATCCATGGTAGAGTTCCAAGGGAAAACTCACTTTGGCATAACCTTAAACAGGCAGTTCATGTCATTCCAAAATTCCGCACAGTAAATTGTAAATGACTCATTGCCATGTATCCCAAACTTGGTTAGCAGTTCCTGCTGTTAAAGGTGGCACAACCAGCTATTAGTTTATTAGTTGTAGGGACAATTACTTTACTTTAAACATAAATCAAGGTAGGGTTTAGATGACTGCCTGCTGGAAACTGACATCCCTCTTGTCAGCCTACAGCCTCTCTGAGCTTCCTCAACACCTCCTCTGGACTGAGAGAAGAGTCCACTTTGATGACTTTGTCTCTGGACCTGGACCCCTAAAGAAGACAGAAGAAGGGACTTAAACGATATATGATACAACAGGATAAAACTTTGCTCACCCTAAAAAAGAACCTTCTTACTGTGACAGTGCACCACCATGAAGCCACAGAATGAATGACAATGACAATTTGGCCTAAATGTATTGTCACATCCGGACTGTTTTAGAGTAAATGCAGAACTGCCCAGTGTTGTTATGCTGTTTCAACAGAGCTCAGTGAATAAAGACATCTATGCTGCAGCTTAAAGGTTTAGGAGCACAAAAAACAAAGTCAGTGTCACTCCTCTATATGGTCCCTGCTGCATATTTAGATCTAATAATAAGGTATCTATATAAAACAAACTGTGTAATACATGTACATTTTCAAAGTACACATTTGTACTTTTGGGTACAAAGTTAATTACACCCCTGGAGCTGACACCATTTAAAATCCTCAGTACACAGGATAAGTCACACTACAGTAATGGCTGTTTAGTGTTACGACCACTATAGAGCTCGTTCTTCAAACCCTACCAAACCACCAACATGCAATCTCTGCAGTGAAGCCACCAACAGACAGTAACAGTGACACAGTGCCATCTACTGCTGCCTGCTTACACATACTCGTATGCAGTATAGAATGTGAATACTGTGGTGTAAAAAGTGTTTTTCCCCTTCCTGATTTCCTTTTTTTTTGTATGCTTGTCACACTTAAATGTTTCAGATCATCAAACAAATCTAAATATTAGAAAAAGATAACACAAGTAAACACAAAGTGCAGTTTCTAAATGAAGATGTTTATTATTAAGGAAAAAAAAAACAAAACTCCAAACCTACATGGTCGCTTGTGAAAAAGTGATTGCTCCCTAAACCTAATAACTGGTGTAGCAACAACTTTATCAACAACTGCCTTAGCAGCAACAACTTGTAATTCAATCACATTGGAGGAGTCCTGAGGCAGCAAAACAGCCCCAGACTATCCCACTACCACCACCATATTTTACTGCTGGTATGATGTTCCTTTTCTGAAATGTTGTGTTAGTTTGATGTCAGATGTCATGGGATGCACACCTTCCAAAAAGTTTAACCCTTGCCTCATCAGTCCACAGAATATTTTCCCAAAAGTCCTCAGGATCATCAAGACGTTTTCTGGCAAAGGTGAGACAAGCCTTTGTGTTCTTTTTGGTCAGTGGTATTTTTTTCCTTGAACTCTCCCATGGATGCCATTTTTGCACAGTCTCTTTCTTACTGTTGAACAATGAACACTGACCTTCACTGAGACATGTGAAGCCTGCAGTTCTTTAATGTTATTCTGAGTTCTTTTGCGACCTCCTGGATGAGTTGTCGATGTGCTCTTGGAGTAATTTTGGTAGGCCGGTCACTCCTAGGAAGCTTCACCACTGTTCCATGTTTTCGCCATTTGTGTATAATGGCTGCCACTGTTGTTCGCTGGAGTCCCAAAGCCTTAGAAATGGATTTGTAACCCTTTCCAGACTGATATATGTCAGTGACTTTGTTTCTCAGGTGTTTCTTTAGATCGTGGCATGATGTGTTACTTTTTGACATCTTTTAGCCTGCTTCACTTTGTCAGACAGGTTCCATTTAGTTGATTTCTTAATTCAACAGGTCTGCCATTAATCCGGCCTGAGTGTGTTTAGTGAAACTGAACTCAGCTTGCAATAAAATGTGGTTAATCACAGCCAAGTCATCATTTAACAAGAGAAGCAATTACTTTTTCACACAGGACCAGGTAGGTTTGGATAACCTTTCTCCCTTAATCAATGAAATCACCATTTAAAAACTACATTTTGTGTGTACTTAGGTTATCTTTGTCTAATATTAAAATTTGTCTGATCATCTGAAACATGTAAGTGTGACAAATATGCAAAACACTAAGAAATCAGGAAGGAGACAAACACTTTTTCACACCACTGTATGTAGTGAGATATGTACATGAGTAAAGGTATAAGTAAATGCTTAGTGACAAATGTCAATGTATACAGAAAATACTCAAATGTGTACTGAGATTGCACCAAGATTCAACTCAAAAGTTTTAGCAACCTTGTCAAGAGATATGTGACTTTTCTTCAGGTCCAGAACCTCAGCCAGGTAGCGAATAAGCTCAGCATTGGCCTCTCCATCTGTAGGTGGTGCTGAAATGGCAACACTTACTGCCTCTGTAGAAACTTCTGAAAGCACAGCAGAAGAGACAGCAATGTGATTTGTGTTTCTTTTTGTTCATATCAACAATTCTGTTATACAAACACCTGTGATGCTGCTGTGTTTGGAGCCGGGCTTTGCATGAACTCTTATGGTTACAGCACCACTTTTGTCTTTGGTTACTGGACCACAGGCTTCTGCTACGGCAGCTCCTCCACAACCTGCCAGCTGTTCTTTCACCTGGTTTAACAGCACAAAAGAGCTTAAGTCAAACATTACTGGCTCTTTACATGCTTTTTACATTCATTCTCTAATTTTGAGTCATCTTACAGTAAGAAGATCGGGAAACTGGAAATAGCTTACACCATAATTAACACACTCGACAAAATCTTTCACAGAGCTCTTTGATTTTTCCTACAGATCATATGAGCTTTCTAGCATCTAGTATCATCCAGGTACAGAAATCCAAAAAAGCGGATTCTGTTCATCTGGACGTAGCGTTTTCAGTAGGAGAAACGTTTCATAACTCATCCAAGTGACTTCTTCAGTCTCAGCTGACTGCACGTTTCCCCATCAATGTAATCTTGTAACAGATTTCAAGTTTTACACTTTTACTACTGTTTACGTTCACTGCTGCCACATTGGATCAGTAACCCGGGGTTGGTGGAGCTGCTCCTTCTTTCAGAGTTGGAAATTCTAGTTGTTGGTACTGGAAACTCAGAAATTCCATCTTAATCTGGAATGCACTGTAAGTGTGCTATCACCACACAGCTGTGGGGAACTGTTTCTGTGGTGACTAAAGACAGTAAAATGAGGAGGAGGTGTGAAAACCCCTGCTGTCTGCATCAGGTAGAGAAACAGAAAGGATAGAAGACTAGAAATTCAATCCCAGAGAAAAGCTTACCATGTGAAAACTACAAGTTGTATAAGAAGTATTCTGTGTGAGCAGCAGCAGCAACTTCCCAAGTACAAAATACACATTTTTCACTTCTCCAGTGTGTATTATAAGGACATAGTTCCAGTATACATGTTCAACAGACAGACAACAGACAACATGTTCTTCTTCTTTTCACCCTAAATTTGGGAGCTGTTCTATCTTTTTGGGTATTTGTCTGTTTCTGAATGAGTAAAAACAAAAAACAAAACCTACTTTTGTGAGAGCAGAATACTACTACTACTACGACTACTACTAATTAATAATAATAATAATGATAATAAGAATAATAATAAGAAGAAAATATTGTGACTTAATGCTGTTGCACTGCCACACTTAATAACAAAGGTCGCAACAAATTAAGAAGCCCTGCAGTCAATCTTTAAACTCCTTAAAATTCAAATCAAATTGTTTGAACGTTAAGCATAAACAATGTCCATCAAAAAGATGGCTGAAAGAAGTACTTACTTTACTTTACTTGACTCATATCAATGGGAAAATGAAGTAAAAAAAAAAAAATCTATATAGACAAAAGTGGAATAACCGCTCTTACCTTTTTGGGCATTTGTCTGTTTCTGGAGTAGTGCCTTCTGTGCAGGGCGACACCGGGCAGAGGGGCTCTGTACCGGCAGCTGAGCACCAGCACAAGGTCGGATAACGTTACAGCCTTTAAAGTGACAGATCTAGCCTGCTGCAGAGACGGTAAAAATTTAACACGGTAAATATAAGCTACGGCAAGACCTGAACAGGAAAACATCTACCGGCTACCTGTTAGCTTGCTAGCTGTTTGATGAATTTCCGGTTTTCAAAATAAATTCTTCCGCTTATCATAATCTTAAATTATGAATTGTTGTAAATTCTTATAAATATATAGATTTTTTTATACTTACATTTTCTGCTACTTATCAAAGAAATGCAGAATGAGGCTAGTTGGCACAACATAGTTACAAAAAATGAATTGACAAATGAAAGCATTTAATGCATACCAGCGCCAGGGAACACATTTATTTAATAGACTTACATATTTTAGCAAAAATAAATAAAATTTAAAAAATGTATGGGGTGGTGCGATGCATACGTTCTGTCTTGCTCTTCCTTCCTGCAGCACAATCTGTGCTGGTGTGTAATGGAGGGCCAGGAGTGACAAAATGATTTAATTAAATACACCATTAAATAATTAAATGTTTTATTAATTAATTAACATTTGAATTTGTTAATTAAATAAATATTGATATATATATTATATTGAATTAAATGCCCATTCATTTCATCTAAATGCAAATTCACTTCATTAAATAAAATATATTTATTTATTTCTAATTTTATTTAATTCATGACACATTTAATTAATTATTTTTTTATTTGCTAGATGCTAGGGAATCAAAACCTTTATCCTTAGGGATTTCTGGGGGCTCCCATTAAATGTATTTTCTTTCTTTTCTTCTTCTTCTTCTTCTTCTTTTTTTTTTTTTTTTTTTTTTTTTTTTTTTTACCACACATGGCTGAGTGCTGAACAGGGGTGAGTGCTTGATGAGATTGGGAAGAAACAGGAAGAACCCCCCAGTAGGACTAGAGTCAGGGAGGGGCAGTGGGGGTTGAGGGTGATGGGAGGAACACTATCTGAACACTGTTACAGAGGCTATAAGAGATAGCTTATCAAGCATTATTATATCCTAATTGCCCCTTGGGGATAAATAAAGTCTGTCTGATTCTGATTCTGATCCAAGTTATCAACTCCATTCTTAGTGCCTCACAGTCTGTCTTTTTTGAAGCTTGATGTTTGATATTTGTTTGATATTTGCACTCTATTGATCAGGCTGCCGCCACAATGGCTCTCATGGGCTCCTGATTCTGATCCATCTGTCTCTGTCCCTTGCTCTGCTATTTTTAACCAGTTTGAACCTGTGAATCCGATGTTCATATAGAATGTAATTCAACATATTGAGCCTTCAGGTTCTCCCCATGATGTTGTTCCTCTTCAACTTTTTAAAGAGGCTTTTTATAGTTTAGTGCAGTTGGTTATTGCCATTATCAGTTTGTGTTCTGGTTTGGTCCCTTCAAACTTTAAACATGCAGCAGAGCAAAACCTGGCTCGACCAAACAGTGCAGTAGTTAAATCTAGCTTCTTTCATTTAAGGCGGCTGGCAAAGTTGAATCCTCTTTTATGATGTCTGGGCTGGATTACTGTAATGCACTTTATATTGAAGTTAGCCAGTCTTCCGTCTTACTTTCGTTCAAAGTCTCACTGAGTGTCTTTTGAAAAGAACATGTAAAATTGAGCAGATCTTGCCCCACCTTACCTCTTCAAGCTGCTTTAGCCTGACACTCCTGTCCAAGCTCTTAGGTGACCAGCACATATACAGACGTTTAAGCAGAACCTCAGAGGGTACAGAGCGTTCTCTATTGCTGCCCTATTATGCAAAGGCAATTTATGGAATAAATTGCCTTTGCACAAATATAACTTATGTTGCCCATCTTTAAAAGTCATCTTAAAACACAGTTATACTTTTTGTCTTGACATATTGACTTTATTACTATTGTGTATGATGTTATGACCTTATTTTTTTATTGTATTATAGTTGATTGTTTTTGTTTTTTGTATCATGAAGATGTTTTTAATTGATGTTTTTGCTTTTTTATTGTTTTCCTTCATTCTCTATGCAGCACTACAACACATTTTGATATGTCAGGAAATAAAATTGGCATTGCAGTCACTAACACTATTCCCTCACAGCAAAGGTCCTTGGTTAGAGGCTGGGGCGTAGCAGTCAGCTTTACATCAGCATCCTTTCTTGCTGATTAATATTTACTTTAGTCTGCTTAAGCTGTAAAAGTGAACAGTCACTGTTTGGTAGACGAGGCCAATCTAATCCAATTAAATTTCCTGTACTGTGCCAGACCAGGAAGATCAATCTTATAAATTCCAGCCTTCTGGATCCAGTCCATGAAGTAATTTGCTGGGTCACTGACTGAGGCTCTTATTAAAATCTGTTTTACTTTAGCTCTTCAGTCCTACTTAATAAGAAAACCTTTAAGCATTTTGTTTTAAATGGAATGACCACAAAGTATTCTAACAAGTTTTGGTGAAAGATCTTGTTACCTTGCCTTTAACTTGTCCAGTTACTTTTGAAGCTAAGAAAGTACTGGACTGTATAAAAAATGGCTGTAATTCCTAATATCATAAAAAATGCAATAGTCCTCCAGTCCACATACTGAAGTATCTTGAGTGAAGATTGTGAACGCTGAGTTGCCCCCAATGCATCCATAAAAGTGCAAATGTGTGTGTAAAACTTAGAAAGCCTGCATCACACTCATCTGATCAAAAATAAGTGATCAGTGCGGACTCAAGATGTGATCGATGTGGCCAGAATTCTGCCTCATTGTCACATATGTTTTGGACATGTCCTAACATTGCCATCTACTGGTCTAAAATATTTAAAACTTTGTCCGATATTTTTAAAAAACAGCTCCCCCCAGACCCAGTAATGGCACTTTTTGGTGTAGCTACAGTTAAATACTTAAATAATAAATAAATTTGTGTTTTGAGTTTTATAACATTGCCTGCAAGACGCCTTATACTTCTAAACTGGAAAAATAAAGCCCCCCCAACTCACTCTGCTTTGTTAAGAGACACAATGTATCATTTACAGTCGGAGAAAATTAAATTTTCATTGAGAGATAATGTTAAACAGTTTTACCTAATTTGGCAACCCTTTATAGATTACTTTAATAAGTAAAACTGGGAGGGATGGCCTCCTCCCATATCGGCTCCAAGATTATATACATTGGTTTCGCAGGTGTATTGTTCTTTTTTGGGGGGGGGGGGTTTGTTTGTTTGGGGTTTTTTTTTTTTTTTTCTTCTCTCCCCTCCTTTGTATATACTTATTTAGGTATCTAAATGTGTATGTATAGACATAGATATATGATTGTTTATATAATGGTAATTATATTTTATGTAAAAAGGAGGGGGAGAGGAAGGAGGGGGAGAGGAAGGAGGGGGAGAGGAAGGAGGGGGAAGGAGAAAAGGGAAAGAAAAAAAATTTGTCACTGTAAATGAGAAATATACTTTGTTGCCTGATTTGAGATATGAGTTGATCCTTTTTTTATTTCAAAACATTTCATTTGTTCTACAGACAGGCATAATTAAATCCAATATTTAGCTTTGTCATTATTAGGATTTTTATGTGTGATATCTGTTTGTAGACTTATATAATTGTATGGAATTATACATGTATATTATATATTGAAGTAGGATCAAATGAGTTTACCTTTAAGTCTGTTTGTATCAACCCTTTTTTTTGTCTCATTATTGTTTAAAATGTATTTTGTTGTTAATTTAGTCATGTTCAAAATAAATCAATTATTCAGTGACCAAAAAAAAAAAAAAAAAATAAATAAAAAATAAGTGATCAGTGTATCCAAAAGCACAAAGATTAGAAACATAGATTTAAAATTCTAATTGGGTAGGTAGCCACCAGCTAGTATTGAAGCTGCCAACTTTATAGTCCTCCACCTCAGGAAGAGCATAATGGGGCTATTATACTTGCTATATTGCCTGTGTCGCACACCAGTTTTGACATCACATCATGTGTTGCGTGATGAAATATCACATTTTGTAATCTGGCGCTGTGGCCGCTGAAGCTGGGTTAAAGACAGCTGTATGATCGAGTCAGCTTTGACCAACTTTTTAATGATATTCCAGTACAGAGACGGAGACATACAGATACACAGAACGAGATGTTGAAAAGTTTGAAAATTTGAAAAGAAGTAATTGTGGCAGGTATACTAAGGCCTAAGATGCCAGCATCTAACTTTTAAACACCTGTATTCAGACTACTCATCTGCTTAATCTTTAAGCTATGCAAACCACCCTAATACCTGTCAATAATTTCTTCGGGCACATCCAGATATAACTGACTAAAATTGTCCTTCGATCCATGAAATGTTATTTAGTTTAGCAGTTTAGGTGTGTTGGACAGGAGGTTTTTTTTTTTTTTTTTTTGCATGATATTACAGTCCACTGTTTATTTTATTTTTTAAATTTTTTTTGTGTTTCCTGCTTCTCCATTGTGGTTGACTGGCTCAGTAATTATATTCATGTCATCACCATTACACAGGATTAAGGACGTTCCCCATTGCCTGAATACATACTTGTTTGTGAACATATGTTGCTTTTGACTTTTGATGTCAAACCGATGGCCCCTTATGAGCAAGCACTCATGACAGTAGGAAGGAAAAACTCTCTGTTAACAAGAAGAAACCTCCAGGAAAACCAGGCTCAGGGAGACCAGCTATATCCAGGAAATGGCTGAGGGTGAGGGGAGGGATACAATGTAAAAGACACACTGTGGAAGAGAGCCAGAGACTAATAATAACTAATCATTAAATGCAGAGTGGTGTATAAACACTAAGTGAATCAAGAAAAGTGGAGTGGAAGAAACACTCCTAACAAGCCCGTATTGCAACAACTATGAACCTTAATGAAAAAGAAAATTTACCAGTATAGGAGAAATATGCTCTCTCTTTCTTGCCCTGTCAGTGTTCTCGCTCCAGCATTTTGGAACAAATAAAGGTTTTTCACAGAGTTTTTAGGACAACTACAATAGTCCAGTGTAGAAGTAATAAATGCATGAACTAGTTTTTCAGGATCACTCTGAGACAGGATGTTTCTAATTTTAGAGAAATGCACAAATGCATGAAAGCACCTGCATATTTGCACAGTGAAGTACATATCTTGGTAAAAAAAAACAACAACCAATGACTCCAAGATTCCTCACAGTGTTGCTGGAGGCCAAGTTAATGCCATCAGAGTAAATATATTTGTCTGAATAAATAACTGCAATACAATACAGCTCTCTGACTTCCCTGAACAGGGCACTAATGCTCATGGTCTTTAGGCTCAACATAGCAGAAGCATACAGAACATCCAGCTGCCTTGTGGTAAATTTCATGATTTCTGACAGTATTATTGATAAAATACATTCATGATTTTTCCATAGTTTCATCTAGATCTGGGTCAGAGAGGATGTGCATGTCTGTCTCTTTCTTTTCCTTGTCCTCCTTAATCTTATGCTTCCTTCATTAATTAATCATGATGCTTAAATGCATAACAATAGAAGTGCTTTAGTAGCTGAGTAGGGAAGCAAAGAAAGAAAAAGAAATGAATTATGATTCATGGTTGTAAAGCTGCAGGACTTTCACATCTTATCAAGCATCTCACACTAGGTCAACACAACTATCACATCACCTCCTCCTCCCTGTCTCCATTTCCTTTTTCACTGGCCACCCATATGCCTCTTTCAATAACCCCTCCACGCCCATCCCTTTTCCCATCCCCAGCCCACGCCCCAGCCCTTGCTCTCCCCTTTTGATGAATAAATGGCATCTTCTTGTGTGCATTGTACCACAGGGGTGGACTGTACCACTGTGAATGTGGCAGGAGGCTTCAGGGAGGAGTGCTGCAGTGAGAGAAGAGGAAGGAGGAGGAGAGGGGGCTGCTAGTAAATCCCTCCCAGCCCTAATCCCTCAGTCGTGCCTGTGTATGTTGATGCTCTTTACATTTTTAGGGCAGAAAGTCCAGACTAGATTTTTTTCAGGCTACAAGTGAATTTTAAAGAAAGATCTGATGTGTGACTGGGAGCTTCAACTCGTTTTGTCCTGGTAAGAGAAGTCATTTTTCTGAATGTTTCTTTATGTTATTGACTTAGATTGGAAGAGCTTTACACTTTGTTCATTTTAAAAAGTAAGATTTCCAAATATTGGCATATTCAACTGAGGTTTGGACTAAATAATACCTTAGCAATCTTTTTAAAATAAATTTTTATTGCATTTAATATGAAATATTACAATTATCCTCTTCTTGGTGTAGTTTTTTTTTCAGATAAACTGAAACACAATCGCGTACAGTGCTCCTTCAAATTCCAGACTGAGCAGCACAAACACTCTATTTAGTGCAGAATTTGTATGTAAAATCTGTGCATCTACGACATGACACCACCTTGTGGCTTTGGACTATTTTAAATGCTCAGTGTCAGTACAAAGTTATCAACTAATGTTTTCAAGCTTGGTTTGATTTGGTTATACACAAACTGTACAGGTGCAACACACATACACACATACCCTCTAATTATTGCTAACAAGGAATCTAATAAGATACCAGAATTTTACTCACCAAAACTGCAGCTTCTTGGACAGGCTGAACCACACACCATGCCATATAATTATAAAAAGGTCCATTTAGTTGATTTAGAGGGTGCGATGCCTATAAGAGCTTTTAGCTACAGTACAGCTAAACTGTCAATCAAAGCAGCCACGCCTCTAAATTTAGGGCTTATGTAAAACAAATTCCCCCACAACTGAGTTGTCTGGAAGGAAATATGAAAGAATAAAACTCGCTCTGTGTTGAAATAAATTTATCAACTTCTTTAGAAGTTGATAAACCAATTCAAAAAGTGGATATAATCTGCAGTTCTTAAGAAAAGGGAACAAGGAACTCATTTTTAGGAGGGGGCTCAGGGAACGGCAGCCATCTCTCAACACTGGTGGGGTTGAGAGGAAGAATTAAATTAAAAAGGAGAGCACAGAGAAAGATAGAACATAAACTGTATATATATATATATATATATATATCTATATATATATATATATATATATATATATATATATATATATATATATATATATATATATATATATATATATATATATATATATATATATATATATATATATATATATATCTATATATATCTATATATCTATATATATATGACTTCAGGCCATACTTGGCACAGATGTTTCTGTATTGTATATATATATATATATATATATATATATATATATATATATATATATATATATATATATATATATATATATATATATATATATATATATATATGTATATGTATATATATATATATATATATATATATATATATATATGTATATACAATACAGAAACATCTGTGCCAAGTATGGCCTGGAAGTCATGAGGTCTAAATGGGAGATGCCCCTATGGTGGTGGAGAATGGCTGAGCTAAGATCCTCTGGGACTTCCAAAATGGTGATGGCTAACCAACCGGATATAGTGGTGGTAAACAAATGGAAGAAGACTGCTGTAGTGATAGATGTAGCAAACCGAATGACAGCAACATCAGGAAGAAGGAACTCGAGAAGCTGGAGAAATACCAAGGGCTCAGAGAAGAGCTTGAGAAGATGTGGAGGGTGAAGGTAACAGTGGTCCCAGTGGTAATCGGAGCACTAGGTGCAGTGACTCCCAAGCTAGCCGAGTGGCTCCAGCAGATCCCAGGAACAACATCCGAGATCTCGGTCCAGGAGATTGCAGTCCTAGGAACAGCTAAGATACTGCGCAGGACCCTCAAGCTCCCAGGCCTCTGGTAGAGGACCTGAGCTGGAAGGATAAAAACTGCATGCAGGGGCGAGAGGTAGTAGGTAGTAGGAAATTTCATAATGAGAGAAAAAAAAGTCTGACCCTTAAAGGAGATGTAGAAGTAGACACTCTGGGACTTATGATGTAAAAAAACATAATAATAAAATAATGATAATAATAATAATAATAAACTGAATTTCAGCTAGAATTCTGTTTTGCAGTAAAAACAAGTTTAGTGAATAGCTTATTAAAAATTTGCAATCAATTTTGCAAAGTTGTAATAAGATATTTAATAAATATTTAATTTGTGACAGCCTTGTTCAGTTATTTTGAAATCTACGAAAACAGCAAAACAAAACAATGTTTCTATTACTTTTAAAAATTTAAATAAATATTTCTCTCTGTGCTTTACTTTCAATTAACTTTATGCAGTTTTTTGCATACAACTGCCTATATACATCATCTGCATGCAACATACACAGATTCAAAGTTAAACTTATACACATATATAATGATGCTTATGTGCATAAAAAAGCAGTAATACTGTACATGTAACACTTGTCTCCTGTCTTTTAGTGATAATAGAGATGTGGGACACCAGTAACAGTTGAAAAATCGAGATAAAAATGAAAATCAGAAGGAAAAAAAGTCAAGCCTCCTCCGTTTTGAATCAGTAGAGTACATTTTACCCAGTCTGTGCTTCTATCTTTCTCTCTCTCTTGCTCTCTCTCTCTCTCTCTCTCTCTCTCTGTGTACTGCTGTACAAAGAAACGTGATGCATTATTAATCTGGTGTAAATGACTAGGCTTGATGCTGAAGCGTCCTCTTCAGCTCCCTCTCCTCACATCTATCATCACAGGTTTGAGCATAGCTATGTTTGTCTCTCATCACAGTTAAACAGTTTATATCTTTATATTGGTTGTCATGATGACAGGATGCTTGCCATGCAAGAGGGATAGCTTCTATATTATATTGTTAGATGCCTCTCCACTGCCCTGAGGGGAAGAGAATTGTGTGTGTTTTCATCCTCTGATCTCAGTTTACAGGAAGTAGTGTTTTAGAGGCTTGCATTGTGCTTTCTGCTGACCTTGGAAAGCTACAGTGTGCACACTGAACGTGTGCACGTGTGTGTGTGTGTGTGTGTGTGTGTGTGTGTGTGTGTGTGTGTGTGTGTGTGTGTGTACACACCATTTGATAAAATGGCATGGGTTATTAAATTTTAAATATAAAGACTTGATTACTTGAAGTCAGTGACTGCTGCTTGTTTGTGGGTCTTTTGTTAAAAACTGAAAAACATGCTCTACTGGGTTTAAAACAGTTGGCCACTGAGGAATATATAATTTCTTTGCCTTGAGAAATTCTTGGGTTGCAATTGCAGTAAACTTTGAGTCATTATCCATTTGCACTGCAAAGCACTGTCTGATAATTTTTGCAGCATTTTGCTGAATCACACAGAGTAATGCCCATGGCTCTATTCCAGGAAGTAGATTTTGCTAACAACTCTGAGTCTGTTAAACTGGAGAGGAGGGAAACTCTGGTTTGGTAAATGGTAAATGGACTGGTTCTTATACTCTATTTGAGCACTTAAAGCAACTCATTGCCTCTTGCCTCATTCACCCATTCCTACCCATTTGCACAAGCACTTTTCCCCCCTATGCTCTTTCTCTTTAAGTGCTTTCTATCTAACATCTTGATACACGCTCAATCATCCAGGTAAGTCTATTCTGTTTATCTGGACATTTTTCAGTGGGAGAAACATTTCATCACTCATGCAAGTGACTTCTTAAGTCTCAGCTGACTGCAGGCGATCACGGAGGAGGAAGGACAACTGCTGCCTAGACGAAAACCTTTAGTGATTCCTTATGTGTCAGGAGTATTGGAACACTTGAGATGCATTTTCTCTAAACCCTTCGTGTCTCTGTAGTTTTCAGACCCCAAAAGATGCTGGGCCAAAAACCCATCCACCCCAAGGATTGGATCACCCCACACAAATAGAGTAATGTAGTGTACTCTGTAAAGTGCCCGGAGAAGCATTGCCATGCTTTATACGTCGGGGAAACCAAACAATCCCTGGCTAAGTGGATGACACAACACAAACGAGCTAACTTGTCCCGCCAGGGCTCCAGGACTGTACACATCCTGGACGGGGAGGAATGCTGGTTTGAGCGGGGAGTAAAGGAGGCCATTTACATGAAAATCGAGGAGGGGGCCTAAGGGTACATCTTTCACCATCTTATAATGCTGTGATTGCAGCCATTCCCCTATACTCTCCGTGAATGATACTCATGGCCATTGATCAATGAGCTTTGGTCAGTGGTTGTTGATCAATGGTCATGACAAATTGCATATTAATGATCATGAAACTGACCTCATGGCCCATTGTTAGTCAGTGGTGCTAGTTTTCATCATTATGCAAAAGTACTGTTTATAAGGTTGGGGAAACCTGCAGTCAGCTGAGACTGAAGAATTCACTTGGACGAGTGAGGAAACGTTTCTCCCACTGAAAATGTTAATAGAATTAACTTTCTGGGGCAGCTAGCGTTTGGTTTCCAGCCTATTTTGAAACCTGGCAATGAAGTAAACGGCTGCACAGAAACAACACCATGGTCCCCGTCTGATGGAAAACTACAGACTGAGCAGCTGGTATACCATCGCCTCAACGTCCACCTTTGTTGTAGTGTTTATGTCCCATCACAAGATGTTCAGCCACACTGCTATAACAACCCCATGCACATTCAGTGGTACTCGATTGTAAAGGAGAAGCTGAGTCGTGCCGCCTCGAGCCGAGTAGGTCCTTATTGAAAAAGGGCTTTACTTTCCCGTGTTTTGGAGTCCACAGTACACCTTAAAAGTTTACAGTTTTACTAGTGTTTATGTTGAGTGCTGCCATGTTGAGTTTGCTAACTCAAGGTGAGCTGGATAGTTGGCAGAGTGAAGTCATATTTATATAGTTAAAATCAGCGCTGATGGTGATGAATGCCACTGGATGCCTACACTGTAGGTCGCGACAGTTGTGTGTCTGATGTTTCCATGGTGGTGATGTAAACACTGATCACTAATCGTGCAGGAGAACTCCTGTGGTAAATAATAGCCTCAGCTAAAAGTTCAGTTTCAGGCAACCAGAGATGTTCCTACGTGCACATGTCCTGGATTGCACCACCTTTCATTAACAAGCACTACAGTCTCTTCTTGTTTCTTCTTACTGCTCAGCTTGGCGTCTCTGTCAGCCTGAATAATGAAGAACCTGCGTACTGTGGCACTGAGGTCTGGCAGCAGCCATGTCTCTGTGAAGCATAACAGACTGCATTCACTTTCCTCTCTCATGTCCTATTAGCACCCACAGCGTGTCCATCATTTTAGCCTTTGTTTTGATTCCTAACAGGGTAGATTCACTATCACTAACAATACACCATAATGTTTATGTTTTGGTGCTTAAAAACACATCTACGGATAGAGACTGATCAACGCTCTGCATATGGCTTGAAAGAGTTTGAAAAGTTTACAGTTTTACTACTGTTTACGTTGCATGCTGCCATCTTGGATTGCTAACTCACTTCAAATCTGAGTTCATTTCCGACTGGGAACAAAAGATTTCTGACTGGGAACTCGGAATTTCCAATTTCTGAGTTGTTCAGGAAAGCACCATAAATGATGGATAATGAGCCAAGGAAAGCAAATCTAAAAGAAAGACACAAGGGGCAACAACATTTTAAAATAAAGAAGGAAGTTTGAAAAGAAACCAAATGGGAAACACAGTCATACAAATTAACTTAATACAGGAGAATTGACGCAAGAGCACAGAACACTGAAAGAGTGCTCATCAGCAGTAACCACCTCCATCATCACCACCATCACCACCACCATAACCAGCAGAAAAAATAAATACGTTTAAAAAAGCATATTTTGGTAGTTCAGGTCTTCTGTGTTCCAAGTGTCACAGTGTACAAAAAACTAACCAATTTTATTGTTTTCAGGAGTGAACTTTGAAGAGAAGACCTTACAGGAATTTGGAATTACCACTAACAGCACCATAAGAAGCACAACATGGAGCAGAAGTTACTCATGACACAGACAAGTTTTGTCTTACTGGGACAGTCACACCTGAATAAGCTGCACTGCAAAGCATACAGACTGATGGTGTGATGTTATTAATAGACCTTTATTTGCTGTTAAGTTTAAAAACCAGTAAGTGGAGCAAAGTGACTAATGACCCTGAAAGTAGTTTTTAAGGGTAGTAAGTCAGTATGATTAACTAAGAACTCCAACTGCTATTTTCTGACAACTATATTTTCCCCTAAAATTCAGAACTGACATAATTAACAAGCCAAAAAAAACCTTTAATTTACAGTTATATTAACAGTTAGACTAGCTGGTCTAGTAGGCCAAGATGGCTGACCACTACCAGAACAACATATACAACCAAGGAGACTACCCTCTTCAGGAAGACGATGCAGCAAGTGATGTGACTGAAGGACATGATGAAGAGGATCAGATGTATGAAGGAGAATATCAAGGGATTCCACATCCTGACGACACAAAGGCTGCACAGAGAGCTGCATGGTGAGGCACTGCATATTTAATGTTTCTGTGTAAATGCCCCAGAAAGGGCACTCTCACTGTAGAGTGAATAAGTAGTAGCTGGTGGTGAAGGGGGTCTCAGGAAATCTGAAAAATGGATCAGTGATAAATGCATCTACAAGTTTGTGCCATATCACAGAAACTAAGTAAAAAGGGCCACTGCACAGGAGTTTAAACTTTGTTTTATATTTAATAATTGTTTTACAGACTGCTTAAATATTAGTGTACATTTTTTAGCATCAAAATATACTGAAAGTATCTGAACTAAAATGCAGAATCATATATAATACTGGATTATAATTAGTGATTCATTATTGTGCATATTTCTTTAATATTGCAGAGGGAATATACTGCTATTTAAGTTTATCTGTAATAATAAATAGTATATCATTAAAATCTGCAAAAAAACCCCAAAAAACTAAATGTTACTTAACCCTTTCATGCATGAATTATGACAACCTCAATCAGGATTTTTTTCTTAAGTATTTTTATCCATCTTTAGGCATGAAAAGGTGAATAAAGTACTTAAGAAAAAAATCTTGATTGAGGTTATGATAATTCATGCATGAAAGGGTTAAGTAACAATAATTACAATGAAAAACATCATGTATCTATAGTAACATTAAAGGACCAGTGGGTGGCAGGGTATGGAGTGACACGTCAGTGTCCTGTGCAGTGGTTTATGTGCAAGTATACCATCAACACTGACACAAATACAAGAAAACAGCCTTTGAACAGCTTTCCACTGTAGTGACCACTATGCATGAAAGGGTTAAGCTTAAATTAAAAAAAAAAAAAACATCGTAAATACGGGAATGCAAAAATAAAAACTCAAAAATTGGACACAAAACCTAATAATTTCCATGATAGCATGTCTGAGAGTGACAGCAATAATAACCAGATATAGGGCAGGGATAGCTCAGTAGGTAGCGTGGCCACCCCATGATCAGAAGGTAGGGGGTTTGAATCCACTGAATGGCTACCCTGAGGTACCCCTGAGCAAGGTAGCGTCCATACACACTGCTCTCCGGGCGCCTGATTTGCGGGCACCCTCTGCAGAGAGAGTAATTTCCCCACAGGGATCAATAAAGTATACATTATTATTATATATTCAGGACAGTGTAATCAGATCTGGTTTTCAGTGTTGTCAAAGATTCACATTTTCTTTTGTCTTCATGGCTTCTTCCAGGGCTAAAGCTCAAACAGCTAGCAGTGCAGCATCTGATCTAGAGGAGTTATCTGAGCAGTATGAGTACATCATGGAAGAATGTGGTCATGGGAAATTCCAGTGGATGCTCTTCATAGTGCTGGGCCTGGCTCTAATGGCTGATGGAGTTGAATGTTTTGTGGTTGCATTTGTTCTACCGTCTGCAGAAAAGGACCTGTGTCTGTCCAATGCAGAGAAAGGAATGCTGGGTAAGCATTAGCTCTAGTGATTGTTGTTTAGAATAAGCACAATCCGAGGTCCCTTCCTTCTCAATTTGAGCACTCAAAGTACTTCACACATTCACACACTGCCTTTACCTACCTTCACACACACACCCAACTCACCAGTTAATGTATCAGGGACAACTGGGGATTCAGTATCTTGAATACTTTGACATGTTGACAGGAAAGGATGAATCCTCCAATTTTCCAACTGGTAGATGACCCACTCTACCCACAGGTGCACTACATCTGTGTTGTTCTGTCAAAGCAAGCAGTGCTTGTCCAGCAGTATTTGGACAATGATGCAGTTTTGTATAGTGGCTTTTAAATCGAAAGATGAATATGTAATTGAAGTGAGGACTTTCAACTTTAATTCAAGGGGTTTAACAACAGCATTTCATTAACCGTTTAGGGAGCTACATTAATTTTCATAAATAGCTCCACATCTCAGGGATTCATACCCAGATGAGGCCTGTTCACTTTATATTATCAAAATGTAGAAAATAAAAGATCTGGAGTATATTCCAAGTGTTGAAGTGTATTTGCTAGCTTTTTTTTTTACAGGAGTAATTTAATAATCAGGTTCTTAGATGCTTGTACTACTTCAACAGTGTGCCTTAAACAATGCCAAGGTGTCATAACATCAGAAATGATTTTTTTTTTGTAATGCTTAACCAAAAGTATTATTACTTAAGCTGGAGAATATTCTTTTTCCTTTTTGCTTGCAGCTTTTAGCTGGTAGTTTTTTCTTGCTGTCAACCCAGGCACAAGAACACAGTAAGTCTGTTTGCCTTATCACAATAAGATGTTGATGTGATAAATGGGCACCACAATAGATTTTTTTTAATGTATTGAAATGTTTCAGTGGCAACAGATTAAGATGTACCGCAAGGTGTTAGTTATTATATCACTGATGAGAAAAACCTTAAAATGACTTTGCAGTAGTCAACACTATATCCAGGTATCATACCAAGATAATTTGGCAATGATGAGAAATCTCATGTAGGTCCCTCTGCTGTGACCCTTTCAGTTACTGATGCAATTTTTCAACCCAGTAGCACGGCTAAATGTGTAATAGACACGCCAGTCCACCGTGTCCACTTCATGCTTTGCCTCCTTAAAATGTGAAATGAATACGCATGAAGAAGTTGCATTACTGCGTGCAGAAATTGCATTACCTGCAGGGGGAGATAATATATTAAATACAAGAAGTCAATAGTGAACAAAAAATGTCTGGGCTGTAGGTGAGGCTTTCTTTTTACCTCTGGTAACTGTTGAGCCAAATGACTCGAGATGAAAACGGTATTTTTCTGAGGAAAAGTTACCATGTGAATCAGGTTTTCACTTGTGATGTTTGTTAGTTTCTATCAGTTTAAAATCTAAAAAGTAATAAAATCGTAGTTTGTGTGAACTGATGTAAATAGGAAGAATAAGTTATTCATGTCTGTAGTTGTTTTTAGGTCAGTTAATCTCTCCGCAGTGAATTTAGTAGTCAAGTAAAGTACTGCACTTTGTTTAAGAAAGGTATTCATGTAATATATGTAATACTTTACTTTTTTTTGAGTAATAACCCTAACACCAATCTCAACAAAAGAGGGGAAATGCCTCCAACATGCACAAACATTTGACAACGCAGTATGCAGTCAATTTACATGAATGTAATGTAATGACATGCTGCTTAGTGTCGGTGGTAACTCTCATTGATGAGAATGCCAATCAATAAAGGCTCGAATCAACAAGTGAAATAGATAATGGAATCGGAATTGCTAAATTCTTATCAATTCCCATCCTTATCCCCAGCTGGTCACAGCATATGGCTGCTGCCTGAGCCTGGTTCTGTCTGAGGTTTCTTCCTGTTAAAAGGGAGTTTATCCTTTTTCCCTGATGTCTGATTTTTAAGGTTTTCTATGTATTAATGTTGGGTGCTTACCTTCCAATATAAAGCACATTAAGGCGACTGCTGTTGTGATTTAGTGTTATATAAATAAAACTGAATTGAATTGTCAAGGTTTGGTCGTAACTGATATTTTTAAACGTGGTTGTCTGTGTTCGTGTTCTGAATCAGTAGAGTGACACACCAATGCTTTTTGTCCTGACCTTGAAAAAAGCATATGGGTGCTGCCCAGGTGTCCCTGGACCTTTGTGAAACAGATATTTTACACGTGTTGTAAAATACTGGAGACCAGTATGATGAGTCACAGGTCTCCCGTGTTGCATGGCCATCTGTACACTGGTTTAAAATATTGTCAGCATGCCAATGTCTGGCACCAATCAATGTTAAATGCTTGCCTAAGGCTAAAGCAATCATACCAAACAAGGTAAAGAAGGAATTTGATTTCATATATTTCTGCAGAGCATGTTTGATAATAGGTGTGTCATGGTAGAGTGTGATGAAGTGAGGAAAAAGCAAAAAAGTGATCCGTTTTTTTAGGCTGGTATAAATCCATGGGAAAGAAAACAAAACCGAATTTAAGAGAAAGTTAAATAAATAAGTTGGGAACAAACAGCCAGAATACACAGTGACGACACAAGCAAACGACAAACTGAGGCTTTAGATACACACAGACACAAAAGGCAATCAGGGAGGAGTAGAAACACCAGTGTAACAGAGATGAAACTAATCAGATGCGGTTTTGATTTTGAGTATATTGAGGTTTTGCAACATATCCTTAGTATTAAATAGTTTGATATGGTATCCTCTATTACTTCTTCTTTGTGCAGGTCTCATCGTTTTCCTGAGCATGATGGTGGGAGCATTTCTGTGGGGAGGACTGGCAGACAAAGTTGGCCGTCGGCAATGTCTGATTCTGGCATTATCTATAAACTGTATCTTTGCATTCATGTCTTCCTTCGCTCAGGGTTACAGCTTCTTTCTCTTCTTCAGACTGCTTTCTGGCATTGGGTAATGCACACACACACACACACACACACACACACACACACACACAGGGGAAACCAAACAACCTCTGGCTAAGCTGATAGCACATCACATAAGAGCTAACTCGTCAGGCCAGGACTCTAAAGTCTATTTACACCTACAGACCAGTGGGCACTCTTTCAATGATGCGATGCAATCATTATGCAAA
Organism: Oreochromis aureus; assembly: GCF_013358895.1. Classification (NCBI taxonomy): domain Eukaryota; kingdom Metazoa; phylum Chordata; class Actinopteri; order Cichliformes; family Cichlidae; genus Oreochromis; species Oreochromis aureus. The sequence continues at coordinate 26,681,060 of NC_052948.1, forward strand.
TGTACTTTTTATAAGGTTGGGGAAACCTGCAGTCAGTTGAGACTGAAGAAGTCACTTGGATGAGTGACGAAAATGTTTCTCCCACTGAAAATGCTACATCCAGATGAACAGAACCAACTTTCTGGGACTTTGATCTTACATTTTCTCAAGCATCAGAGTCCAACAAAGTTATATTAGCTTCAAAGACAGTTTCACTAACGCTGGTTAACAGGAGCTAACAGTAGCGTTACCAACAGTTCAGCATATCCTCAACAACTCACTTCAGTATGGCTCTCACCACAGTTTTAAAGCCTTTTTCAAAGTAAATTAGGGTGGATGCTTTTTACCCCACATTAACAGCTGAGGTAAACAGTGGACTGACAGCCATCCAGAGATAGGGATGGCTGTTGGATCCAGAGCTGGTCCAGACAGTAGCAGAAACACACTAAACAGCCTTATAAGCTAAAGTGTAAATGTAATATTTTGGTCTCTCTTAGTTAACTAAAACATATTTGTCCTATAGCAGCTACCATAGAGAAGATTATCAACTGAAGGTGGAGTAAAACACACCTCAGTTGACTGGAATCTCCTCAACCCAAGTGAAGGACATTTTTTTACACAATGCAGAAGTAAATGTGTTTCCATATTGAGCCAAATTGCATTCAGATGGGGCATATTTGTTTTCAATGTTTTTCTTTTAATGGCCATGGCTATCTTTTCTAATTTAGCCAAGACAAGTCTGTTTTCTTTCAGATTAAGTTAAATTAAGTTTGCAGTTGCTGTGCCTTAACTTACGAAGGTGTCAAAATGGTGTAATTTAGGTCATTGGGTTAAAAACAATACACGTAAAAGTCTTAAAAGTATTTGAGAAAGAGATCTGGATTGTACTCTTGATGAGGGAGCATGGAATTCAATTATTTCTGAAAATGGACTTTAAATCAGGGAAGCTAGAGGTAAATTTATCTGATATAAAATACACAGCAGCTACGACTAAATACCAACGAGACTTCATAAAATGTGCATGAGTAAAGATGACATGTGTTGGAAATGCCAAGAAGCAAAAGGTACTCTGTTGGATGCTTTGTGAGAATGTCCAGTGGTCTTCCCAATATGGGAAATTCTTTTAAAATACATGGAGAGCTGGGACAAATGTAAATTACAGAAATCACCAAGATTGTGCCTACTGGGGGACAGGGGTGAGGTGCCACATCTAGATAAAGTAGGCTTCAGAGTGTCAAACACTGGGCTTGTGACCTGTGTTCGTCTTATTTTAACACTGTGGAGGGAGAGAATGACTGAAAATGTGGCCTGTGGGAGAATGCTTGGAAAACTGAGCAGCAAAACACAGATTCTAGTAGAACAATGGGATAGCTTTTGTTTGTATGTATCTACAGCATCATGACAGGGTAAGTTATAGTTTGGATCAAGTGTCTTGTGTGTGCAACAATAATCAAGCAGTGGTTGATCCCTCTGGTGTCTCTCCTGGAATTTCTAAATATGAAGTTCTTAGATCAAATCTTCTGAACTGCTCATCTCACAGGAGACAAAGGGAAGAACCACTTATCTATTCTGAACAACCCACTGTGACGTCTAGTCACCGTTGTTGACATCTATCACCCGATGTCCAGCTACATCCTGTCATCCTCTCTCTTACTTTTCTACATACATGATTTAAAACAAAGTTGAAACTTTAAAATCACTTCATTACATTTTCTTCTTTTCTATGTTGTCCTTTAACATGACTTCTTAGTAATTCCCATTTGAACACTCAGTTACATATGGATGCACTTCACTTCATGTTTCATTCATTTTATGCAATTTCACTTCAATTAGATTTATCGGTAGCTCATTCTCACATGAACATCCATCTGCACATCTTTTTATTTCAAATACTTGGGAATACTTTTTCTTTTCAAAACTCCATGTTTGTCAACCACATGATAGTAAATATAATTTCTTTTATTAAATCATACACGTCAAAGTCAAGCATTATTTTAGAGTCACCTTAGAGTCAAACACCCCACCCCCAATCTTCTTACATACACATATACGCACATAATTTCAATTCAATTCAATTCATTTTTATTTATATAGCGCCAAATCACAACAAAAGTCGCCTCAAGGCGCTTTATATTGTACAGTAGATAGCACAATAATACATACAGAGAAAAACCCAACAATCATATGACCCCCTATGAGCAAGCACTTTGGCGACAGTGGGAAGGAAAAACTCCCTTTTAACAGGAAGAAACCTCCGGCAGAACCAGGCTCAGGGAGGGGCGGGGCCATCTGCTGTGACTGGTTGGGGTGAGAGAAGGAAAACAGGATAAAGACATGCTGTGGAAGAGAGACAGAGATTAATAACAGATATGATTCGATGCAGAGAGGTCTATTAACACATAGTGAGTGAGAAAGGTGACTGGAAAGGAAAAACTCAATGCATCATGGGAATCCCCGGCAGCCTACGTCTATTGCAGCATAACTAAGGGAGGATTCAGGGTCACCTGGTCCAGCCCTAACTATATGCTTTAGCAAAAAGGAAAGTTTTAAGCCTAATCTTGTCTCCCGAATCCAAACTGGAAGCTGGCTCCACAGAAGAGGGGCCTGAAAACTGAAGGCTCTCCCTCCCATTCTACTTTTAAATACTCTAGGGACAGCAAGTAGGCCTGCAGAGCGAGAGCGAAGTGCTCTAATAGGGTGATATGGTACTACAAGGTCATTAAGATATAATGGGGCCTGATTATTTAAGACCTTGTATGTGAGGAGCAGGATTTTGAATTCAATTCTGGATTTAACAGGAAGCCAATGAAGGGAAGCCAAAACAGGAGAAATATGCTCTCTCTTTCTAGTCCCTGTCAGGACTCTTGCTGCAGCATTTTGGATTAGCTGAAGGCTTTTCAGTGAGTTTTTAGGACATCCTGATAATAATGAATTGCAGTAGTCCAGCCTGGAAGTGATGAATGCATGAACTAGTTTTTCAGCATCACTCTGAGACAGGATATTTCTAATTTTAGAGATGTTGCGCAAATGGAAGAAAGCAGTCTTACATATTTGTTTAATATGTGCGTTGAAGGACATGTCCTGGTCAAAAATGACTCCAAGGTTCCTCACAGCATTACTGGAGGCCAAGGTAATGCCATCCAGAGTAAGAATCTGGTTAGATACCATATTTCTAAGATTTTCAGGGCCGAGTACAATAACCTCAGTTTGATCTGAATTAAGAAGCAGAAAGTTAGCGGCCATCCAGGTCTTTATGTCTTTAAGACATTCCTGGAGTTGAACTAATTGGTGTGTGTTATCTGGCTTCATGGATAGATAGAGCTGCGTGTCATTTGCATAGCAGTGAAAATTTATGCTATGTCTTCTAATGATGCTGCCTAAGGGAAGCATGTACAATGTAAATAGAATTGGTCCTAGCACTGAACCCTGTGGAACACCACAACTGACCTTAGTGTGTGAAGAGGACTCTCCATTTACATGTACAAATTGGACTCTATTAGATAGATATGATACAAACCACTGCAGCGCACCACCTGTAATACCTACAGCATGTTCTAATCGCTCTAATAGGATATTATGGTCAATAGTATCAAACGCAGCACTAAGGTCTAGCAGGACAAGCACAGAGATGAGTCCACTGTCAGAGGCCATAAGAAGATCATTTGTAACCTTCACTAAAGCTGTTTCTGTGCTGTGATGAGCTCTGAAAGGAAGGTTGGAGATTGGCCTATAATTAGCTAAGACTGCTGGGTCTAGAGATGGCTTTTTAAGTAAAGGTTTAACTACAGCCACCTTGAAGGCCTGTGGTACATAGTCGATTATTAGAGATAGGTTGATCATATTTAAGATTGAAGAATTAATTAATGGCAGGACTTCTTTGAGCAGTTTTGTAGGAATGGGGTCTAAAAGACACGTTGATGGTTTGGAGGAAGTAATTATTGAAGTTAACTCAGAAAGATCAATTGGAGAAAAAGAGTCTAACTTAACATCGATGGTACTAAAAGTAGCTGTAGACGATATTACATCTGTGAGATGATTATTGGTAATTTTTTCTCTAATGATAAAAATTTTATTTGTGAAGAAGTTCATGAAGTCATTACTAGTTAACGTTAAAGGGATTGTTGGCTCAGTAGAGCTCTGACTGTTTGTCAGCCTGGCTACAGTGCTGAAGAGAAACCTGGGGTTGTTCTTATTTTCTTCAATCAGTGACGAATAGTAAGATGTTCTGGCTTTATGGAGGGCTTTCTTATAAATCAGCAAACTATTTCTCCAGGCTAAATGATGATCCTCTAAATTTGTGACACGCCATTTCCTCTCCAGCTTACGAGTTATCTGCTTTAGGCTACGTGTTTGAGAATTATACCACGGAGTCAGGTACTTCGGATTTGAGGCCTTAGTTTTCACAGGAGCTACAGTATCCAGAGTCGCACGTAGTGAGGAGGTAAAATTATTAACAAGATAATCGACCTCTGTTGGAGTAGCGTTCAGATAGCTGCTCTGCTCTGTGTTGGTACAGGGCATTGAAGATGATAACAGTGGGTGGATTATATTCTTAAACTTAGTTACAGCACTTTCAGAAAGACATCTACTTTGATAAAGTCTACTCTCCACTGCTGTGTAATCAATTATTGTAAATGTAAATGTTATCAGGAAATGATCAGACAGCAGAGGGTTTTCAGGAAACACTGTTAAATGTTCAGTTTCTATGCCATATGTTAAAACAAGATCTAGAGTGTGATTAAAGTGGTGGGTGGGTTCTTTAACATTTTGACAGAAGCCAGTTGAGTCTAATAACAGATTAAATGCCATGTTGAGGCTGTCATTTTTAGCATCTACATGGATGTTAAAATCACCCACAATAATTATTTTATCTGAGCTGAGCACTAAATCAGATAAAAAGTCTGAGAAATCAGAGAGAAACTCTGTGTAAGGCCCAGGTGGACGATAGACGATAACAAGTAAGACTGGTTTCTGAGTTTTACAGCTGGGGTGGACGAGGCTAAGCATCAGGCTTTCAAATGAATTAAAAATCTGTCTTGGTCTTTTGTTAATTAATAGGCTGGTGTGAAAAATTGCTGCCACACCGCCCCCTCGGCCTGTGCTTCGAGGTTTCTGGTAGTTAGAATGACTCGGGGGTGTTGATTCATTTAAACTAACATAATCATCCTGCTGCAACCAGGTTTCTGTAAGGCAGAGTAGATCGATTTGTTGATCAATTATTAAGTAATTTACTAACAGAGACTTGGGGGAGAGAGACCTAATATTTAATAATCCACATTTCACTGTTTTACTCTTTGGTTCAGATGTGGATACTGTATTGTTCTTTCTTTTTGATTTTTTATGTTTAAATTGTTTATTGCTGGTTATTAGTTTGTTTTTTGTCTGTTTGGGAGCTGACACAGTCTCAATGGAGATGGGTTTTTGGGGGGGTAGCAGGAGGAGAGAAGCTGCAGAGAGGCGTGTAAGACTGCAGCCTCCAAGGACACAGTCTCCACACAGACTCTCGCCAGACGACTTGTATCCATGTTCCATTACAGCAGTGGTTCCCAAACTTTTTTTGCCAGGCCCCCCCCTTTTTCACAAGAAAAATGTTCGCCCCCCGCACAAACTCCATTGCCGTTTATTTCACACCTCAAACATTTAGTAAACAATTAAGCAAATACAAGTAAACGGCAATAAATTACAGGTAGTAATAAAATATACTACTAACTCTTTTACGCTACGTCCACACCTACACGGGTATTTTTGAAAACTCAGCTGTTTCTATGCGTTTGGGCCTTTCGTCAACAGTAAACGGCGTTGCGATTCACCGAAAACGGAGATTATTTAAAACTCCTTTTTTGCGTTTACGTGTAGACGAGGAATACAGAGTTCGTCACGCAACGTCAAAGGTATGTGCCTCTTCTCACGTCACGCTGTGCGCCACGTTATTGTTTACATGAGATGAATTGCAGAATGGCAGATAGAGACAAAATACTGTTAATCTGACTATCTTCAGGTTTTACACGCTTACATATACACACGCAGTTACTGTCCCTCCATTTAGAAAGGCAGAGGCGTCACGGTGTAATTATTTTACGTGTAGTTGTTTTTTTTTCCTGTGTAATAATTTTCAACATTGCTGTCAATACATTTTTCAAAAAATGCCTCTCTGTGCAAAATGGATTTAAACACATAAACAGCTGTGGGATACTGTTTGTCCGTGATTTGAACCGGGGGAACAAATTACGGCACGATCAGCCTGATATTATTTGTATCCCACTGTAACTTTACTGCATAAAGAGCTAACATCCAAGATGTCAGGAGTAGTTAGTTATTACAAGAAGTGTTTGTGAACTAAAAATCAAGAATGTGGGATACTGTTTGTCCGTGATTTGGAGAGCCCAGCGCTGCTCCCGACGCAGGGAAACTAATTTTGCAGGGGAGACCTACCTTGGCACTTGTGCAGGTGAAGCCAAAGGGAAGATATGCTTCACCATATTTTCCTGTCTTTGGCTTGGAAGGAAGTTGGTTTGGAAACATATTTGGCGATGCTTCATCTCCTGCTTTGCGTTTGTGTGGGAGCCCCGTCAAAAATCTGTCCATTATGCTAGCAGTGTCCAAGCTTTCTTCTTCTTTTTTTTTTTCTTTTCATCCCACGCCCCCCCTGCAATGGCTCTGCGCCCCCCCTAGGGGGCGGGCCCCACACTTTGGGAACCACTGCATTACATTGATGTTGGTCATGTTTTCAGACTGACAGCACTTCAAGTCCAGTAACGCTGAAGGAGGCCAAATTGAATTCTGGGGTGGCTGTGCCATCAAATGCCACCCCAGATTGCTGCGGTTTAGAATGCGATACAAATTTGAAATGAACTCTTGTTGCCTCCAAAAAAACGTCAGCTTTGCTCAGAATATCTTTACACATCTTTGCTCTGTGATTTTCAGTGGACTTTTTCTAAAACACAACTTTGTGTTTTCTTCATTTTTTGCACTGGGGGAATATAATAATCTTTAAAATAATGTTGTGGCTGATTATTATTTAGCCATGTTAAATAATTATCCTTATTTTCTTATTTTCTGTCTTTGCTCTCAGCATTGGTGGCACAGCACCGATTGTGTACTCGTACTTCTCAGAGTTTCTTCAGATGAACAAGAGAGGAGAGCATCTGTCCTGGTTGTGTATGTTCTGGATGATTGGTGGGATCTATGCTTCATTCACTGCCTGGGGAATTATACCCAGATATGGTAAGACTGTTTTAAAAATGAAAAAGGATACTTTACATTCTTGCTTGTGAGCAATACCGACCAGTGAGTGCATTCACAACTGTGGTGGATATGGTTCAGGAGAAAGTGGAGCTAGACTTCTTTTTGAAGAGCTGTGGTTCAGCCCCTTACTATGCCAGTCTACATGCCACGTATATTTATAAACACTGGTTGTAACCTTTGAATAAGAGTGGAAAAATGGATATATTGATTGCTCTTTAGATAGATTTTTGACACACTTGTGAATAGATATCAATAGTTTTGTTTTGTCAGCCATAAAAAGCTAATCAGTTGTAACTTTTGCTGCCCTCTTGGCCAGGTCTCCTTTGGAAAGACATTTTAATCTCAATGAGACTTTTTACTTATAGGACAATGAAAATGAATGAAATTAATCTCAGTGACCTCGACCTCATTGTTAGAGGTGCAACCTCTAGTGCAACCTATTAAGTTTTATTTTCTATCAGTCTTGCATATCAACAGCACAGTAGTGCAGTGGTTAGCATTATGGCTAGTACTTTCAAGAGAACTGTCCCAGTGACAAGGCACTGTACTACTAAAGGTGCAATAGGAGTCTCTATTTTGCATGGCTCCACAATTTCACACCAATAAAATTCTGTAGATTATGGCTTTCTGCAAGTTTTTAGTGCTGGGGCACATTCAAACCTCAAAGTAATGCACAACGTTATCCTGTAGTTTCTGAGTTGAGCTAGGTGTTTCCTTGAAATAATGTACAGTACAGCAGTGCCTCCTTCTAAATGTGTTTGTCCCGGTTTGATTGCATTGTCACAGTGACTTGTACATAAATCATGCTGTATCAACAACCCAGTGCACACAACTAATGAACCTGACATGCCTTGGTGCAACGCTTGGTAGTGTAACAAAGTGTTCCACAAATCACTATTTCTGTTGAAAAACAAAACAAAACAAAAGATTTTCTCTGTTCTGTCTGTACTGAATACCCTGAACAGTCTCAGCTGCAAATACATACAATTACGGTAAACCCAGAGAGGAAACATGCATCATTTACTACTTGCATTGCTTAATGCTGTTCTGAATCACTGTTTATGATGCATTTCTACTTCTGACAGTTTGAAGTAAAACCTTAGTATTTTTCTTGTAATTTTTCTTGTTGTAAACAGTGATTTGTGTGTGTGTGTGTGTGTGTGTGTGTGTGTGTGTGTGTGTGTGTGTGTGTGTAGGCTGGGGCTTCAGTATGGGCACAGAATTTCAGTTCCACGCCTGGCGAGTGTTCGTCCTGGTTGCGGCTCTCCCTGCAATTGCTTCTCTGGTTGGACTTACCTTTATGCCCGAGAGCCCACGTTTCCTCCTGGAGGTGAGACTGCTAGCATAGTATTTCTTTGTAAACCTGCCTGCAAAGTGTACACATGTGGAAAGAACATAGCTGGCATAGTTGTTTATTAATTTAAAAGAGTCCATGAAAGTGTTCTTGGAGCTCACAGAGATACTTCACATTTACAATAGATGAACACTGACAACAGTTTTTTTTCCTTTGAAACGTTTTTCCATGGCTGTGTGTATGTTTGAATATATCTGCTTGTGTTTGTATATGGAGCAGAATGGCAAACACGATGACGCGTGGATGATCCTAAAACAGGTCCATGATACTAACTGGAGAGCCAAGGGGCAGCCAGAAAAAGTCTTCACTGTAAGTAAATGATTTTAATTAACAATAATGATTCTTATTGCACTTTAAAATAAATTGCTTTTTGTATTTGATGGTAACTTTTTACATTTTTATCATCAGCAATAAAACGAAACCTTTCAAGGATAATTAACAGCTTACAGCATGCATTAATGTTAAGTGAAGATATTCACATTTTTATAGGTGTCATTTCTGAATTTACCTTTACTTACCCATGCACTGACACATAAATATATTGCTCTAGTGAGATATTTAGTAACACAGTCATTATTCTGGTACTGTCATGGTTTCCTGCTTTTCTTGCATCTAAAGAAACATCTGTGGCTTCTAATTTGTTGATGGAGCAATAATCTATTATATTTATCAATCTGCGTGTATTATTGGCTGAGTGTCTACCCTTGATAAAAAACTGTTTGGTCAGAATATATTGTGAATGAAGTGATTTTTTCTAATCTTCAAGCAAGGACTTTGCAAAGTATTTTAAAGTCTACATTTCTAAGCGAAATTGGGCAGTAGCTGGATGGGAGCATAGGATCTTTGCCTGGTTTATGTAGTAGACTAATGATGTTTGCAGATAGAGTCTAATCATTCTGAACTTGAGTGACCATTCTGACAAAAGTAGGTGCTAGTGTAGCACAAAATTCTTTGTAAAATTATGCTGGAAAACCATCTTGACCTGGGGCTTTATTTCTCAGGAGATGCTGTTGGGCTTCATCATTCAGACATTGAAAGAGGTGAATCCAGACCCACAATCTGTTATTCAGTTTGAGATTAGATTAGATTAGATTAAATGAGATAGAACTTTATTAATCCATCTGCTGGGTTCTTCCTTGAAATTCAGTTTCCAGTTGCAGAACACCAACAGAAGTTGCATATTACAGAGTTAGAATATCAAATAAAGGGGAATGAGAGAGTACGAACATAAGCATAAAAATATAGTATATATACACATATATAAATACTAGTGCTGTCAGCGTTAATCTCGTTAAAATGACGTTAACGCCATAACCGCATTAATGCGGTGAATCTCAGTTAGCTTGCCCCGTGCGTGGGGCTGCACGGCACTAACGCATTAATGAGCTAACCGTGCTAACGCGTTGAAGTGCTAACCACGCTAACACGTTGAAGAGCTAACCGTGCTAACACATTGACGCCATGCAGCCCCACGCACGGGGCGATCCGCGTTAACGAGCTAACGGAGATTCACCGCATTAATGCGGTTATGGCGTTAACGACATTTTAACGAGATTAACGCTGACAGCACTAATAAATACAGAATATATAATAGGAATAAATAGGAATACTAGTGAAATATACTCATTAATGAGATGTAGACAGCCAAAGCAAAAGATAGCACAGTGATTATTGCACAGTCTATTGCACAGTGGAAAAAACACTGCAGCTTAGTCGCCCTCCTTTGTCCTCCTGTTTCCCCTCCCTCTCCCCTCCAGCGAACACGCCATCAAACTGTTTAAGTCTGTTGGTCCAAGACTGTGGGAGAAGCAACCTGTTGCTGAGCAGACTCCTCTGGTTGTTTATGACCATATGCAGAGGACTCCCAACATTGTCCATAATGTCCTCTTCTCTGCCACTGTCACCAGAGTGTCCAGCTTCATGCCAACCACAGAGCCAGCCTTCCTGATTAGTTTTTCCAGCCTGGATGAGTCCTCCTTTGCTGTGCTGCTCCCCCAGCACACCACAGCATAGAATAGTACTCCGGCAACCACCAACCGGTAAAACATCCCCAGGAGCTTCCTGCAGATGTTGAAAGACCTCAGTCTCCTGAGGAAGTACAGTTTGCTTTGGCTTTTTTTATACAGGTGCTGCATGTTGCATCAGCAGTGCAGTTTGTTGTCCACCCACAATCCAAGGTACTTGTACTTGTTGACCACCTCCACATCCTCTCCCTCTATCTGAAATGGCAGTGGACCTGGTCTGGACCTCCCGAAGTCCACAACCAGTTCCTTGGTCTTTGAGGTGTTGAGTTGTAGGTGGTCTGTGTGACTCCATGTAACAAAGTTCCTCACCAGACTCCTGTACTCCTCTTCCTGATCATCCCAGATACACTCCATGATGGCTGTGTCATCCGCAAACTTCTGAATATGGCATGATTCAGAAGTCAGAGGTGTACAGGGTGAAGAGAAGAGGGGACAGCACGGTTCCCTGTGGTGCCTCAGGTTAGAGCCCAGATAAATGGCACACAGAGTTCCAGTAGCACTCATCTCTACATCAACTGTTCAGAGGAGGCCACATGAATCAGGCCTTTATGGTCAAATAGCTGCTAAGAAACCACTACTAAGGAAAAGCAACAAGCAGAAGAGATTTGTTTGGGCCAAGAAACACAAGAAATGTACATTAGACCAGTGGAAATCTGTGCTTTGGTCTGATGAGTCCAAATTTGAGATCTTTCCTTCCATCCACTGTCTTTGTGCGATGCAGAAAAGGTCTCTACATGCATGGTTCCCACCATGAAGCATGGAGGAAGAGGTGTGGAGGTGTTTTGCTGGTCACACTGTTGGGGATTTCTTGAAAACTGAAGACACACTGAACCAGCGTGGCTACCACAGCATCCTGTGCACCATGCCATCCCATCCAATTTGCATTTAGTTGGACCATCATTTATTTTTCAACAGGACAATGACCCCAAACACACCTCCAGGCTGTATAAGGGCTATTTGACCAAGAAGGAGAGCAATGGAGTGCTGCACCAGATGGCTTGGCCTCCAGTCACTTGACCTAAACCCAATCGAGATGGTTTGGGATGAGATGGACTGCAGAGTGAAGGCAAAAGCACCAACAAGTTCTCAGCATCTCTGGGAACTCCTTCAAGACTGTTGGAAAACCATTTCAAGTGACGACCTCATGAAGCTCATCAAGAGAATGCCAAGAGTGTGCAGAGCAGTAATCAAAGCAAAGACTGGCTGTTTTGAGGAATCTGAAATATAAAATATTTTTTGACTTATTTCACGCTTTTTTATTTAATAAATAATTCCATATGTGTTCATTTGTAGTTTTACAGTGTATATAGTCATGAAAATAAAGAAAAAGCATTAAATGAGCAGAGAGAAACCAAGTCTGTTCTGCTATAAATTTATGCTATAAAGTAAAGTAAATACACCTAATTACTATCCACATTATTAATTCTTATTTTTTTCGGTTAAAAAAAATTCACATTGAGAACCATGAGGCACCAGTCCACCATTGGATTTGACTGAAACAGCTACAGGTTAAAGCAGCTGCTTTTATTTTAAAATGTCTGGATGAGAAACTCAAACTGATGCTAAAGAAATCTGTTATGTTAAGAAAAAGCTACTTCGCAGTGTTTTTCAAAAAGTTTCCTTGTTTTTTTTTGTTGTTTTTTTTTTTAGGTGGTGCACATCAAGACCCCGAAGACAACTGAGGATGGTTTTTTTGAGGTTCAGAGTGCAACAAGAACACCTGTACAACGATGGGCCGTACGCTCACTGACACTCTGTAAACTGGTAGGTAGGAACACAGACTGGAGCACCACCTCTAGCTCAGAATCTGGCTTGGGCTTATTTTGTATTATTGTAGGTTTTTTACCTTACAATATAAGGTGCCTATTGTGATTTGGCGCTATATAAATAAAATTGAATTTACTGATGGGTCAGAGAGGGGTGAATGTGGGTTTGTCCTAGTTAAATGTTATGTTCCACCAGATAGTGCAAGGGATGTCAAGAAATAACAATAAAACTCTCCAGGTTGAAAGTGTCAAGAGACATGACACAAATGAATTTATTATTGTTATTATTATTACTTTAATTATTTATTTGTTAATAACTTAACTAAAAGAGACAGAGAAGCTACTATCACCACCAAAAATGGAGAACACAAAACACATACTTTGGTCAAAACAATTATAAATGATCAAAACACGCTCCTCTCCACTGACTAGGAGCAAAGTTACAAGCAAACAGCACACACGATAAAGAGAATGACACTCTGGCACCAGAGCTCGAATTTGCTTGACACAAACCTCCAGTGTTAATTTTGACAGCAAATTTTGACTAAAAAAATTTATTAAACATAATTTAAGCATCTTAAGTCTTTTTGTTTTGTTCTACTTTTAGTAGACTAAATCTAAAGTTGATTTAATAGACTAAAATATTAAGTGTAAAAGTTTGTCATGTTTTTACTGGTGAGAGCTGATCCACATGGTTTAAAAAGAGTCTTAGAGGGATTTTTCACACCTGTGGTGTTTAGTCCGTTTAAATGGAACTCTGCTGTATTCTGTCATTTGGTGAGGTTTGTTTGTGGAGGTGTGAACACAGTAAACACAGTGTGGACCAAAATAACCGCACCGACATCCTTTGGACAGGCTGGTCTCAGTACAGTTCCAAAAAAACCCTCCAGAGCAGTTTGTTTAATGTCTGAGGATGCGCTGACCCCGATCAGAGCCAACTATCATGTGTTGCAGGTTTGAGCTAAAAAAACATCCAGCAGCCATGTATGCTTTGTATTCTCAATGCGGGAACTATAGTTGTGTCTCTACGGGCTAGCAGCTAGCCATGAAATAACCATAAATTCTCTGTGTTCTTCAGCAGTACAGAACACAGCACTTTCTTCCTGTATTTACTTGTGTTTCTCTTTCCCCAAACACATCTGGCCAATGAGTGGACTGAACATTGTCGTGTGATTTGTAATTATGGATTTTGGCTTATTTGGATTTCACTTGGATCTTTTGTTGTGTGAAAACAAAACAAACCAAGACAAAAGCTACAAGTTTACAAACTCATTAACTGATTCAGATCAGAGTAAATGAGCTACAGGTGTGTGTGGTCGAGCAGTCGGTTCAGGGTGTACATGAGGCTGTGGTTGGCTTGGATGCGCACAGATCCTGCACCACCACACCCTGGTTGGGCCCTGGGCATTGTTGGAGGAAGAGTGGGTAGAGGTTAGGTGTCGGAAATGCATTCCTGCCCCTGCACTGCTGGCTCTGGGTCCATTGTGTAACTGGTGCCACCAACATTAACAGGACGCTTACATTAGAGCCTCTTATTACGTGTTTTGTTTGGGTTTCCAGTAATCAGAATCAGGGAAATTGTATTAATCCCAGATGGAAATTTTTTTTTTTTAAGATTTCATACTCGAACTCAGGCTGGCCGCTCTCAGCCATGCGATATACATGCTCATCCGACTGCGTTTGATCCCCAAAATTAGAGAAGGCATAGAGAGGGCATAGCCTAACATATAAAACAGGAAATGACCGCTGTGTATTCTATTTATTTTAACAAAGTAACTGCATTCCACCTCTTTAAACGGTAACTGTAACGGAATACAGTTACTCATATTTTGTATTTTAAATATGCAACGCCGGTACATCTAGTGCGTTACTCCCAACACTGATCATTTGTAAGTTGCAGATGCCCAAAGACTCTTGCACTGCCACTCCAAGATGAGCAGGGGTTGCGGAGGGTATAACACTTATGTTATAAATCCAATTCTGAAATTGTTGGGATGCTGTATAAAATGTAAAGGGAAACTCAGTGCAATAATTTGCAAATCTCATAAACTCATATTAACATTAGAATATAGAAATGTTTAAACTGAGATATTTTAGTATTTAATTGCCCAATTTGATGGCAGCAACTTGTTTTTTCTTTTTTGAAAAAGTGGAAATGGGCTAACAAAAAGGTGGAAAAGCAAGTGGTGCTGAAAACAAGCTCCACATTCCTTGTCTTCATAGTCACCACTTATAAAGACAAGGAAATTAGGTACATGTTGTGAGGGAAAACTTCCTTGTTTTAGAAACATAGCAGTCAGTGGTAATAAGTAAAAACTGCATGGTTCTAGGCTCATTCTGTGTTTGTATGTGTAAACCAGGTGTTGAGGAACGTGGCATCTCTCCTTTCTGCAGAGCTGAGATTTGCTACACTCTTCATGGCTGTCATCTGGTTCTGCATGGCTTTCAGGTAAGTTCCCAATTTCAATTCAATTTTATTTATATGCTGCCAAATCACAACAACAGTTGCCTCAAAGGACTTTATATTGTAAGGTAAAGACCCCAAAATAAAAGGGAGAAAACGCCAGCAATCACACAACCCCCTTTGAGCAAGCACTTGACAACAGTGGGGAGGGAAAATTCCCTTCAACAGGAAGAAACGTCAGTCAGAACCAGGCGGGCAGCCATCTGCCACAACTGGTTGGGCTGAGGGGAGGAAGACAGGATAAAAGGCACGCTGTGGATGACAGCTAGAGATGAATAATAATTTATGCTTAATGAAAGCAGTGGTGTATAAATGCATAGTAAGTGGAAAAAGGTGAATGAAGAAGAAATACTCATGGAAAACATTTTCTCTAATGGTTAAATTCTTATTTCCAATCCAATCAAACTTTATTTATAGAGCACTTTAAAAACAACATGGCTGACCAAAGTGCTTTCCAGTAAAAGAAAAACAGATAAAAGTTAAAAACCATACATTAAACATACAAAGAAAGTTAAATAACAATAAAATAAATACATAAATTAAAAAAGGGATAAAATAAATCAGTAAATATTAAATATTAAAACAGACAATAAAATATACAATAAATAAAATTAACAAAGTAAAAAAAGATAAGAGCAACCAAAAGCTGACTAAAACTGACTACAAGCTGACTGTGGTAATTTTCCTTAAAAGCCTTAAAAAGGTGTGTTTTTAAAAGTGATTTGAAGATTTCAAGTGTTGGGGCCAGCCTAATATGGAGGGGCAACTTATTTCATAATTTGGGGGCCACAACAGCGAAAGCTCGGTCCCCCTGGAGTTTCAGTCTCGACATGGGGACAGCAAGGAGTGACTGGTCAGTTGATCTGAGGGACATTTGTGGAGTGTATAGGTGTAGAAGGTCTGACAGGTAAGTAGGAGCCAGGCCATTCAAAACTTTAAAAGCAAACAATAAAATTTTAAAATGAATTTTAAAATGGACAGGAAACCAGTGTAAAGAGGCAAGAACAGGGGTAATGTGCTCGTGTTTGTGTGTACCTGTCAGCAGGCGAGCAGCAGCATTCTGGACCATTTGCAAGTGGGATAGTGAAGCCTGATCAATACCAATATAAAGTGCATTACAATAATCAAGTGGTGAGTGGTCACAAATGCATGTAAAACTCTAAGTCACACAAAGAGATAATAGGTTTGACTTTAGAGAGCTGCCTCAGCTGAAAAAAGCCAATTCTCACTGCTGTACTTATCTGTTTGTCCATTTTAAGAGCTGTGTCAATTTTTACTCCAAGGTTGGTAAGAGGACCCAAGTCAGGTGGTGGGACACCAGGGCCACTCGGCCCAAATATAATGACCTCAGTCTTCTTTTCATTAAAATTAAAAAAATTCAGAGCCAGCCATGCTCTGAGGCATGCTCTTAAGGCATTCGAAAATAGACCTGAGGGAGTTAGGGTCATTATGTTTCTGTCATGGCTACCGGACAGACTTACGAGCAGACAGAGTTCTTTGCAAACAAAAGAAGACAGTTTATTAACAACGGGGAACACCTCAGTGCTATATATATGTACAGTGAATTGGGAGGGGGGTCCAGAGCTCCAGGGAGAGGGGGTAATTCACACACTCACTCCTCTTCAGCCACACTGGCTTCCAAAACTTCACTCACGCCGCCACACACAGGAAGGGTCCGTAATCTGGTCCAGGAGGGGGATATTCAGGAGATTCAACGTTCCAGCAGCAAACTGCTCTGTGCCAGTGCCTTAAATAGTAGCTGGTGAAACAGCCAGATCAGCAGCAAGTGGTGACAATCACACAGGTGTGTGGGCCAAGTACAAGAGCCTGTAACGAGCTCTGCCCAGGCAGAGAGGAGCGAGGGAGAGGCAGAGAGGAAGAGAAAAACAAAAACAAAACCTGTAGCCAGTGTGAGCCAGCCAGAGAGACACGGGGACCATGACAGTTTCAGAGGGAGATAAATCTGACAGTCATCTGCACAAAAATAAAATGAGACATTATGTTTTTTTTAATAATATGGCAAAGGGAAAGTAAATAAATGCTAAAAAGAAGGGGCCTGAGGATGGATCCTTGAGGTACACCACATGGGAGGGGGGCAGAGGATGAATAAAATTTACCAAGTGAGACAGAGAAACTTCTGTCAAACAGATATGACTTGAACCACTCCAAGGCTGTGCCTCTAATTCCAACATGATTTTCTAGGCGAGAAATTAAAATGTTGTGATCTACGGAATCAAAATCTGCTGTGAGATCCAAAAGCACAAATAACACGGAATTCCCAGAGTCAGCAGTTAGTAAAATGTCATTAAAAACTCTCAAAAGTGCAGACTCTGTGGTGTGAAGTGCTTTAAAACCTGATTGAAATACCTCAATTTTTTTTTTGACTGTTTAAAAAAGTCTGCAGCTGTGAAGACACTATGTTTCCAAAATTTTAGAAACAAAAGGAACCTTTGAAATAGGTCTGAAATTACACAATAAAGAGGCATCCAGGCCAGGGCATTTCAGCAGAAGCTGGACCACTGCCTGTTTAAAAGTTACAGGTACATCGCCTAAAGTCAGGCTGCTGTTAATAAACCTTTGAATATAAGGTCCAATAGTGTCCCAAACTTCTTTAAAAAAGCGATGGCGAAGGACATCACTGGGAGAGCCAGACTTGATTTGGGTAACAATTTGCCCCAGATAAGACAGAGACATGTGGTCAAAATGGCTAAAAACTGTCAAAGGTGTGATAATTATCAAAGTTATTTGTAAAGAAATTCATTAAGTTGTTACTAATTAAGGTTAACCTCGTAAGACCCTAACTCTTCCAATGGCATGCATTTTTTAATTCTCTTTGATATTTGGGCTGATTGGGACCTGATGACTGTAAAAAACAAAGAATTGCCAGATTTTTTTTTTCACCTGATTTTTGTTTCTGACAAAAATGAGATCCACATATGCGGATATTTGTTTAAAATTTCAATAGAACAGTGGCAGCATAATGTGCTCGTAAGTGGATATCAGGCCCTTGTAGAGATAAATTTAGTATTTTGGTCTAGACAACCCAAAATGTGATGTCCACATATGTGGATGCCAGGTCCTAGGAAGCTAAAGGAATGGTTCGCTCAACAGACCTGTGACATTTTGTCACCATGGCTACAATGCTGAAGGAAAATCTGGTGTTGTTTTTTCTTCAAAATTAAGATTAGTAAGATTTATGCTATTGATACTTACTGAGAATAGTAAGATTTTCCAGCTTTAGGGCTGTTTTAAAGAGCAGCGATCCATTTTTCCAGACTAAATGAAGATCTGATAAATAAGTGATACACCATTTCATCTCCAGCTTATGGTTATCTGCTTTAAGGTCTACATCTTAGAGTTACACCAGGGAGTCAATTACTTCTTACTAGAGACTTTCTTTTTCAGAGGAGCAGCAGGATTCAGAGTCACAGTAAAGATGTAATACTATTAATAAGACCTGTGTGGAAGTAGAGTTCAGGTAGCTTACCTGTATGGTTTCTTAATAGAGTTATAATTTGGGAAATCTTTCCATAGTTGTCTACCAAGAGCTTGATAAGCAGGTATAGAAAGGACAGCCTCCAGGAGAAACTCCACCCACAGGTGGGTCAGCGAAGCAGAGAATTCGTTCTAAATACTTGCTCCCTGGTTTTTAGATCGCTGAGGAAAAAATGACCCTAACATGAATTGTATACGGTATTACCTCACAACAGATATGGGAATGAAATATGGCAACATTGCAGTTCACATGTCAGAATCCAAAATAGAGTCTAGAGTCTAAAGTGATGTGATGACGAGTCACTTTTATTCTTAACCTTTTGTTAATTCAGCCTCTCTCATGTTTTAACAGCTATTATGGCTTATCTGTGTGGTTCCCTGACATGATCAAACACCTTCAGCATGAAGAGTATGTGTCTAAGGTCCAGGTAATGTCATCTACTCATAAAACAGAGTCTAAATACAGTATAATTTCAAATCTGGTTGATGTATTATTTTGTATATGTGTTTTATATATTAATTTGTACCATATATGCTACATCAGGCATTTTTTTTTCTGTATGTTAATGTATTTTAACATTTATTTCAGCTTTTTGGGGGGTTAAAACAACAACAACAAAAATTCACCCTGATGACACAGAAGTCAAACACTTACAAAAACTGATATATCGAATATAATAAACTTGGCTTTAAAGGGTTAAGTCAAAATGAATCTGCTGAATAAAAGCAATAGTACCCAAATATTTAGACTATATCAATGTCATAGCAGACAAAACAAGATTTGAGCACAGAAAACAGATTTTCATTGTTTTGTTTCTCTCTAGGTTTTCCATAAAAAACGAGTGGAGAACATGATTTTTGACTTTCCTTTGGAGAACCAGATCCATGAAGAAGTAGAATACATCCGTGACAAGTAAGCTTTAATGCTGCTTAAATTCACTGCTGGCTTGAGGTTTATCTACTTAAATATGCTGTAATTTAATATTAAACATATAAAGATGTTTCATCTGAGAAGCTTCTTCAGTTCTAAGAGCAACTGGTGGAGAGTCCCAGATTTTAAGGCCTATGGGAGTGTCCCCAACAGGGACATGGACCCCCTATTGACCCTCTACCTAATCATATGATCCAAGGTGTGAAAACGGGTGTGGGTCACAATCAGCCAAGGTTTCGGGTGAACCCATTGTGAAACTTAGCCCCACCTTATCATGGGATGTACTGAGGTCAAATGGCCCAGGATGTGAGTGGGCGTTATGGCGTCTGGGAAGGGATCTCAAAACTGGATTATAGATGGCAGACAGTTGGTTTCGTAAGCCACCGCCTGTTTAAAGATGGTTGTTCACAGTGGACACAGATGGCTTCTTTCACTCCTCTTTCACTGTCTTCTCTGTCCAAAATGTGAACATTGACGTCCTCAAAATAGTGACCTTTGTCGTTTAGATGCAGATGGACAGCCGAGTCTTGTCCCGTCAAGGTGGCTCTTCTATGTGACTCTTCTAAGATGATCTGCTGTCTGAACTAAGGAAAGAATGGTTTCTTTTGTCCTGTCTGGTCTAAGAGAAAGATCCTCATTAAAATAGGGATTTATGTTGGTGTGTGGGACTGTAGCCAATAAGTTTATATTGTTAAATGGTAAATATGAGACAATGCATTTTAGATCATTTTATGGGGAAATGCAAAGTGATGTAATGAGTAGTGCAACAACTTACTTTCTCCTGGGAGCAAATTGTTAAGTGATCGATAAGGAAATCAGAATCATTAAATTCTAAATAATTCACATGCCTAGTCATAGAGACTATGTGCATGAGGGTCCATGTGGACACTGCCTGTGTCATCTGTGCTTAAAATGATAGAGCCAGTAACCTAACAATCAGAGGCTTGGTGAAGTTATCCTCACTTCCTTCTGGACAGATACTGAAGCCCGAGCTTCCCCTGATTCATCCATCGGAGTGCAATTGTGTGAATTTTAGATAAAAGTACTTAGGTATAGGTAAAAGCAAACTCTAGGGACAAGGGAATCTACCAGTAGCCCTTAAATCCAGTGATGTGAAAAAGCACCTGGGCAGTCTCACAATGATGTGTATGAGGTTAGTGCAATCTGGTAGAGGAGAGAACACCTCAGCAAAGGGCTGCTGCAATTCGGAAACATCTGTTCTCTAGGCCATCACAAAGGAACATAGCAAGACTGATAGAATTTGTTTGTCTGCCTGTAAATCATCTCTATCATTCGCCAGGCTCATGAGACAGTCTCCACCAGTCTCCACGATTGGGATAATAAATTTGCCTTGCTCCTGCCCTGTTAGTTGGCACCACCTCATAATCTTCATCATTCATTTGCCATGTGACTTTGAAGGGCCCTTGCCACTTGGTAAATAATTTAGTGGTGGAGTAATGGAGTAACTTTATCTTGTGGTATCCAGGCAAATAGCATTTCACAGGGAAATGGAGTTGGAGGCCTGGAGTACCTTCTGCACTGCAAGCAACAGAAGATCCAATCACCAATACAATCAATGGTCCTAGTAGTTTTCATCATCACTAATGAACTTATGAATTGTGGGTTTTAGAGTCTTATTCAGCTGCTTCAACAAGCTATCTGTCTAGGGGTGATATCCACTTGTCAGAAGAGACATAATACACAGCAATTCATAGAGCTCTCTCAGTGTGTGGAACATGAATGATGTACTCTGGTCCGTCAGAATCTTTCAGGATTCCTACGAGAGGAGATAACCTGAAAGTATACACCGCAGCAGTGTCAGACAACCTGATGTCACCAGTGAGGGCAGCACACATAACGCAAATTCGAGAACATTGTGAATACATCACCACACATTGACCCGACCCAGCCTTCAAACCCCAGCCAGTCTATTTACAAAATCAGCAGCTACGCAAGGCAGGAACTATTTGCGGCCTTGATTCTCTGTTTTGGCCCTCTATTTAATTTTCACCGGCTCTATGAGACACCTGTGAACATCATTATGTGCATGCTTAAAATCCACACACAATAACTCCACCAAAGCTCAGGTTCTGAACCAGGTTCTGGTGGATTAGTGACTGTGTATAGCCTGAATCCACTCATGCCTGGCGTATACTACTACTGCCCATCACCCCTCCCAGGGTATGGGCCGCCAAAGGTAGATCTCCAGAGATTTCTTCAGATTTGGTGTATACCCCATATACCTCATTGCATTCTTACTGGAATGGTGTATGTTCATCCTGAGCCTCGGAGAGCTGGTGGCCCAGACCACCTGACCAACCTCTTTGAGTGTACACTCATTCTGGAAATGCCTGTGACGGGTGGCAGGTGTTTGTTCTGCGGGTTGGGTACAGGTACATGGTAGCTAGGCATGATGGCCACATCCTCACCTATTCTGATGTCTGCAGTGGAAGCATATAAACGAATATTTGTCACCATCAGCTCCAGCAGCCGTTGTTCTCATTCAGACTCCCCCAGCTCCAGCCACCTTGGCAGCATCCTTCAGCAGGGCGAAAAACGCACAGTCCAGTCTGCTTTGAAAATGGTAAATGTACTGGTATTTATATAGCCCTTTTCTACTCTAAGTGAACAACCAAAGCACCTTTTACTGCTATGACCTTGGAGACCGAAGGTGGAGAGGTTGCCATTCCCAACCGGGACAGCAGGCTCTGCAGCAGCTTGGTCTACTTGTCCAACAAAGCCTGCAGCGACTCTAGGTGCTTAAACCCATGCTTGCTCTGGGTGCCACACAGCCATTTCAGCTAACATTTGCACCAGTGATGCTACTGGCTGCACCATTTATTACTCAGATGTCATCTAGCGGATACCTTAAGCACCAGTGTGGCAAAAGCTAGTTCTGCTAGTAAGGATGAGGGTCAGCTTGTGATTCGTTGAGATATTTATTTGACACACTTTCAAATCAATTTAGTAACATTCAGTTCAATTTTATTTTTTTTAAACACCAAATCACAACAACAGTTGCCTCAAGGTGCTTTATATTGTAAGGTAAAGACCCTACAATAATTCAGATAGATAAGTATTAATATCCTCCTGCACAGCGATAAATATAAGAATATGATTTAGTCTTGAAATTTTTCTGGCTTGTTACTGGTATGCTTTCTTGGCATAAGCCTAAAGAACCACAGAATCCTTCCTGTACCATTGGATTCCTGGCTCAGTTTGTCATAAAATAGTTTCTACAGGTGAAAACTGAAAAAGGTGAGTTGGTATTTGACTGAATAAAAATAGCTAGGAATGGACAGGGATTGAGATGTAATGTATTTTGGTTAAATTAAGGGCAAATATGATTTGTGATTTGGGCTGTACTTCTGACTGTGAAGGGCAAGTCATTAAAAAGGACATCCACAGGCATCAGATGTTTTTATCTGTCTTCAAAGTTGAGCTAAAGCTTCAAATACAGCTGTTACCAAAACATATTGCAGCAATTTGTTTTCACCAATATGCCAAATGCATGAACTTCTATGTGATGTATGTATGTAAAATGTGGATATAGGATGTAAGAAATAGAACTATTTTGATTTGATGCATGCTCAATCATCCAGATAAGTAAATCTCAAAAGGTTGATTCTGTTCATCTGGACGTAGCGTTTTCAGTGGGAGAAACGTCTCGTCATTTGGATGACTATTTTTAATTAGCCCATTGTATTTTGGATTTGTGACATTTACTTTGCAGTTTACTTTGCAAACATTCATTTATTTACTTGAACAGCACACTGTGAAGAAGTCCAGTTCAGTTACTCATGAGCAAAAGCAGTTCCTTTAACTTTAAGTCTTTCTATCTTACCGCATATTAAGTTTAAGTCTTTTCGTATTACCAAATATATATTAAAAACAAACAACAACAACAGCAAACCAATATTCACCTATACTTAATACTCTAACTCTGGGTATTTTAACATAGGGGTTAGAGCTAGAGCTCTACACTTGTGCAGGTACTGTTCACAGCTGAACCTTAGCATTCCCAAATAAGGGAATGCATCTTCAAGTTTTAAGTACAGATATAATGTATATTTTGTTATATATTTTACAAACTTCTATGCTCTTTTAGAATAAATTGCACAGAATCGGGTTTAACTTTCAGTTTAACATGAACCACATGATTATAACAGGGCTTCTTTTTCCATATATTGTATTGCCATGAAGATTGTTCCACCATTTTCACTCCAACAAGCTTTTGCATGCTTCCACTTGTGTCAGTTTTGGATTTATGCCCACTGTCCACTCTGATTCTGTGCTGATAGCAATAGAAGTGAGAGTCCATGTTTTCCATTTCTCAATCTGTATTCTCACCTGTACTTGTGTTCTTGTAGATTAATGAGCATCCTTTATATAGCATCCTTTAAAAACTTAGCCAAGTTCTAACTAAATGATTATCTTCTGCTGATTCAAATATGAGAAAGCTTGAGGAATGACTGGTCATGACCTACCTGAAACAGGAACAGATGAAATGCAAACTAGAATAAATTTTGCTGTGATGCTCATGAATTTGGGTTAGGCAGGAAAATACAACGTTAGTATGGTGCATTATGTATTTACAATGCTGCTTGAAACCATACCTACTCTCCATGTGAATATTGTCTTCTTCAAAAATTGACTTTATGGTCATCATTTCATCCCTTTAAAAACTCTTTTCCAGCACTTTCTAAATTGTTGTCACCTACAAACAACACACTTAAAAAACTAGGCACATAAAACGTATGCTCACTTCGTACTTCCCGAAACTTCAGAAACACTACCCTGTATGCAGGGACCCTCTGGAGACAAAGCTCTGCTTTAGTTATTCCACTTAGTTATTTAGTTATTCAGCTTAAACAGAAACTGATAAAATGAGTCCCTTAAATAGTTTCTTCTCCCTCGTTTAAGTACCTGTTAAGGAAACATACCTGTAGTGGAGTTTTTGATTGTAGATAATTTTGTTTCAGTGCAATCAGGTGCTGACGTGTTGATATGTAACATTTACCAAGAAAGCTGCTGTTTTATTTTGAAATTGCCCTTCTGTCTCTAAGAATTTATATTCCTGAGGTAAATTTGAACTCAAGAACACAAGTCAGTGCTTTGATTTGAGAAAGGCTCTTTGTCCATCCCATTCTCATAGGTTCATCAATATAGAGATGAAGTCAGTGAAATTTAAAGACTCTCTGTTTGAAGACTGTCACTTTGAGAACATCAGGTCCTCTGAAACAGTGTTTGAGAACTGCACCATCCACTCCACTGTCTTCTACAACACAGGTAAGTTTGAATGGGACAATTTGTTGGAATGGGTTGCAGCTTTGGTATAGAAACTAATGTGAATGTGAGTGAAAATGGATAAGAGGTTAAATCAGAAAAAACAGAATTTGTCACTACAAGTTGTTTCTACCTCTCAGGTATGAAAGGCTGATAGGGCATTATCGTCACTCTGCTGGGCGGGCAGGTGGATAGGCAGCACTGTCATCCAAGTTCGTCAATGCAATAACTAGAGAACTTTAACTTTTTATAAAGGGTGTCTTTATTGAACGTTATACCTACATTTTCTTTCTTTTAATGTAATGTTTAATGTTAATCTTTCGGGGTGGCTGTAGCTCAGGAAGAACAGCAGGTCACCTACTAATGGGAAGGTTGGTGGTTCAATCCCTGTCTGCTCCAGTCTCCATGCCAAATATCGTTGGGTGAGAAACTTACCTTAAGTTACTCTCTGATGCATCCATCAGAGTATGAATGTTAGATAGAAAGCACTTGCATAGAAAAAAATGCTTCTGTGGTTGAATGAGGCAAATGTGTAAAGCACTTTGAGTGCTCAGATGGAGTAGAAAAGTGCTATATAAGAACCAGTCAATTTGTCATTTCAATATTGGTTTTTTGGATGACAGAAATCCCAGTGATTCCGAAAATATTAAACCAGGGTTTACTCTACTGCTTTCCAATCGTCTGCCTCCAGTGATTTTTATTTAGAAATGTGGTTCCACATTTTTCATTAGTTTGAGAACAGTCAAAGGCTTCAGCTAAACCTTTTTATCTTTTATCACCAAAAATGTATTCAAGAATTACAATAATTAAAACTTTGAGGTTCTATGTCCCTGTCATTCAAGCCGCAGTTCATAACTACAGTGTTTGCCCTCTTCCCGATTTTCAATTTTTTGTGTATGTTTGTCACACAGGTTGTCAAACAAATTTAAATATTAGACAAAGATAATACAAGTAAACACAGAATAGAGTTTCTAAATCTCTAAATCTCTGAGTCAGAAAAAGGTTATAAAGCCATTTCTGAAGCTGTGGGACTCTGGCAAATCACAGTGAGCACCGCTGTAAAACATGGAACAGTGGTGAACATTCCCAGAAGTGACCGGGCACAGAAATTTACCCCATGGACGCAGTGACAACTTATCCAAGATGTCACAAAAGACCCCAGAACAACATGCAAAGAATGAATGTATGTAGCTCTGTGTTCCAACATTCAGAAGAAGGAACTGTTGTCATGGCTAGAAAATGACGAGGTACAACACATATTCTATGGCAAAAGAGAGCCAGGACGACAGGGGGGGAGATATCATCATCACCCCCACCCGAGATTGTGTACCAAGGGCCAAGTACGATGGAAGAAGGATCGTTGAGTGTGAGAGGAATTGACCTGAAATATAGGATCGTGGAGAA
Source organism: Oreochromis aureus (assembly GCF_013358895.1). NCBI lineage: Eukaryota > Metazoa > Chordata > Actinopteri > Cichliformes > Cichlidae > Oreochromis > Oreochromis aureus. Next base: position 26,707,008 of record NC_052948.1, read on the forward strand.
GCTTAAAACCTGGACCCTCCACAGCTGGTTACCAAGATTACGTGAAGTACCCTCTGAAGGTCTACTAGATGATGTGAATGCAGCACTATGGACAATTCCTACTGTGGCCATCATCAAGACTAATCAGCTGATCTACACCATGGCAGCAGTAATCAGTGAGATGCTTGATTACAAGATGAACAGCCAGAAGGCGCAGTACCCTCCATGGAGAAGGAGACTAGATGAAAAAATCAAGGTAGCACGAAGGGAAGTTAGCCAATTATCGGAGCTGCAGAAAGGTGCAATGAAGAAGGTGCCAAAGAAGTAACCTGTCCATACCTGAGGCCTTGTGAACTGCCAAGCAAAGACTCGCCTGAAGAGGTACTGAAGGCAGGAGAATAAACCTGGTGTTCTCCACAAAACTATTCAAGGTATACACTCAAGGTATGAAGTGAAGAGCACTGCAAGAGTATTGGGGATAGTGGATCTAAGAGCAGACAATAGCAACCTCCCTGAACAGGGTCCAGTAACCATCGCAGTGGCAGAGATCCAAGAAACAGTTGGACATCACCAGGCCCTGACATGATTCCCGCCTACCGGCTGAAGAAGCTGACTGCACTCCATTAGTGTCTAGCAGCACAAATGAACCAGCTGCTAGTCAACGAGACACACCCAGAATGGCTAAAACTTTTGACCGGTTGTGTGTGTGTATCGTAAAACTGTTTTCCTATATCTGTATAGTGTAGATCTGTGTATCTGAGACTACTAATATGACTGATAAATCCCAAAGTTATGGACAGTTTTTCCCCTTTTTGTTTGTTTATTTATTGTATTTATAGCAGTATTCAAATGCAAAAACAAGTCAATAAACCTTTTAGAGATATGATGAGGTGTCAGTTAATGGCTCTTGTAATTTAGTTCAGAAAACATCTGCAAACACAAAAGCCATTTAAAGTATATTAACACTAAAGAGTAAAGTATATTATATAATAGCCTTTCTGCTCTCTGTAGACCTGTGGGAGGCCAAGTTTATTGACTGTAACATGGAGAACACCACCTTTGAACACAACAAGCACGGCTGCCACCTTGATACTGCTAAGGAGAATGATGTCCTCATCTACCTGGTCAGCTTCCTAGGCAGTCTGGCAGTGCTGCCAGGCAACATCATTTCAGCTCTCTACATGGAGAAGATTGGCAGAGTAAAGATAATAGGTAAATTATGGAAGTTTGTTTGTAAAGGAGTTAGGAATGCAGTCAAGGAATACTATGTATATCTTTCATATTTTTGTACTGTATCTAATGTTGTAGAGCTTGTATTTTGTGTTGTATTTATTGCATTTCTGAAAGTTTCTGAGAGTTTCAAAGGGGCTTCCAGGTTAAACAAAGGTAATAATAATGTGTTTTAGTTGTCATCTGAGATTGCGTTTACCCAATTTTAAGACCTCCTGAGGACCAGATTCTTGTTTTTTATTATATCCTGATACATTAAACTTTAAAATTTAAAGAGAGTATTTTCTTTTTACAGGGAGTGTAAATCTGTGAGTCTGCATTTCAGTTCATTGTTTCATTGCATACCTGTAGTGGCATTCAGAAGCAATGTTGTGCCACTGTCCAAACATTTCTGGACATAATTTCACCTAGCTTCACATCTATATTTGATTATCTTATATAGGCCATAACTTTACATTACATTATTTTAGAACTTATGTTATAATGAACTCTTAATGCATTCTATAAATATGTTGCAAATTATTAAAAATACAGATTCTACAGAATTCATTACAAAAACTCTGATCTCCTCAGGTGGCTCCATGCTGATTTCAGCAGGCTGTACATTTTTCCTGTTTCTAAGCTTCAGCCAATCAGCAATCATTGCACTACAGTGTCTGTTCTGTGGTGTTAGTGCAGCTGCATGGAATGGAATTGAGGTGGTGACTGTGGAACTGTATCCAGCTTCAAAGAGGTACCAGTATTTTTCTTCTTATATATACACACACATATACGTGTGTGTGTGTGTGTGTGTGTGTGTGTGTGTGTGTGTGTGTGTGTGTGTGTGTGTGTGTGTGTGTGTGTGTGTGTGTGAAGACTGTGACACACACTACAAGTGTCTAGCTTTTGACACTACCAGCCCAAAAAGTTTGGACACACCTTCTCATTTAATGGTTTACTTTATTTTTACTACTTTTTACATTGTAGTTAAAAACTGAAGACATCAAATATATGAAGCAAGATATATGGAATTATGCAGCAAGATTAGATTCCTGAAAGTAGCCACCCTTTGCTCTGTTGACAGCGCTGCAAAAACTTGGCCTTCTCTCAAAGAGCTTCATGATGTAGTCACCTGAAATGGTTTTCACTTCACAGCTGTGTCTTGTCAATGTTCATTTGTGGAATTTCTTGCCTTCTTAATGGTTTTGGGACCATCAGTTGTGTTGTGCAGAAGTCAGATTGGTACACCGCTGACAGCCCTATTTGGCAACTGTTAGAATTCATATTATGGTAAGAACCAAACAGCTAAGTAAAGAGAAATGACAGCCCATCATTACTTTAAGAACTGAAGGTCAGTTGGTCCAGAAAATTTCTAAAACTTTGAATGTTACTTCTTGAGTTACCTCTGCTGCTAAGGATAAATTCATGTGAGTCACCAGCCCCAGAAATCGCAAGTTAACAGCACCTTAGATTAGAGTCCAGATAAATGCCACACAGAGTTCCAGTAGCAGACCCATTTCTACTTTAACTGTTCAGAAAAGACTGCACAAATCAGGCTTTTATCATGTCTTTGTGTGATGCAGAAAAGGTGAACTGATGGTCTCTACATGTATGGTTGCCACCGTGAAGCATGGAGGAGGAGGTGTGATGGTGTGGGGGTGCTTTGCTGGTGACACTGTTGGGGACTTCTTGAAAATTGAAGGCACACTGAACCAACATGGCTACCACAGCATCCTGCAGCGAATATCCATCCCGTCCAGTTTGCGTTTAGTTGGACCATTATTTATTTTCCAACAGGACAATGACCCCAAACACACCTCCAGGCTGAGTAAGAGCTATTTGACCAAGAAGGAGAGCGATGGAGTGCTGCGCTAGGCTGCCTGGCCTCCACAGTAACCTGACCTAAATGCAATCAAGATGGTTTGGGATGAGATGGAGGCAAAAGGGCCAACAAGTGCTCCTGGAACTCCCGGAGCCGGTTCAGGGAACTCCCTTCAAGACTGTTGGAAAACCATTTCAAGTGACTACCTCATGAAGCTCATCGAGAGAATGCCAAGAGTGTGCAAAGCAGCAATCAAAGCAAAGGGTGGCTAAAACACGTAAAACATGTTTTGAGTTATTTTACACTTTTTTGTTTAATGCATAATGTGTTCATTCATAGTTTTGATGTCTTCAGTAAAAACCTACAATGTAAATACTCATGAAAAAAAAGAAAAACCATACATACGGTACCAGTGAAAATGGTAGTGTATGTATGTATACATACATACATATGTATGTATATATATATTGTTTTGGGACAAACAAAATATGGATCAGTGCATCTGATGAGAAATTCCCATTCCTAAAACCACAGATTACAATATCCCCATGTCACATATCCCTGACCACTTGAAAACATTATATTAAATTCAGTAGGTAAACATAAAACATTCAAATATTTAATTTTGAAAGTTTCGTTATTCCAAAGACTTCTTTTTTTATATTTTATTTCTTCTTTTTTTGCAATCGTTTCTCGAATAAGCTGCTGGGATCAGATTTAAAATGAGCCTGTGTTTTTTAATTTTTTTTTAATCACATTTTTTTTTACTTACAACTAAAAACTGTATGTGAACTTTAAGTTTTGAGATCAAAAAGTTCCTGAACTCCACCTATTAAACCATAGATCAGTAATTCAGTATTTATTTATTATTTATGTGATTCATCATTGGATCATTGTTCACATTTCTTTATTTTTTTTTAGGATGATTTATGTATAATATTGTTTATGTGTGAAAAAGTTTGCACAGCAGTCTTGAAAAAACACTAAATCGTATTTTTTCTGTTTGGACAGTAAAATGTTAAGAAATGAAAAGTCCTGGTGACAGCTTCCTTTTCAATAAGGCTGTTTCAAAATGTCATTCTGTTGTCGCTCTTTTCTCTTAGAGCAACAGCTTCTGGTGTGCTGAATGCTCTGTGTAAACTGGCTGCTGTTCTCGGCAGCTCCATCTTTGCCAGCTGTGTGGGAATCACCAAAGCCATCCCTATTCTACTATCCTTTACTGCGCTGGTGTGCGGCGGCCTTGTGGCCCTCAACCTGCCTGACACGCAACAGAAAATTCTCCAGTGAAGTGATATGAGCGTGCTGAGGTGGGAATGAGGGGGGTGAGGAAGAGGCCAAAACACATCTACTTCTTGTTGGAGGCTAATGAATTTACCTTGACTCTGAACTTGAAAAAAGACAAGACTCACAACTGTTCATTAGAACCATTTTTTTCAGGTTGGAGGTTTTAGACCAGGAAAAAGCAGGTTTATGTTTTTCTGTATTTCTGTATGAGTCTTTATTGATGCCATGAATCCACTAAGGCAGTTGACATACTAACCATTTAATAATTTGTTAATGAATTACGTGGACAGATGTTTTTTGAATGTTTAAAGCACGCACTGTAATATATTCTGTGTTCCTACCACTATTTAGATGCATGTCAGGGGGAAAAAGTGTTATCAGTAATTTGCACCTTAAAAGTTTTTCCAAGCTCTGTTATCAATATTTCATAGCTTAAAAATCTGCTTTGACGCTCTAGTCTCCAAGTTAGTGTAAGATTATCAAACTACATATGTCAATAGCTTTTCTTTATACTAAATAAATAAGCTAGTCCTTGTAAACAGTGGCTAAATAACCTAGCTTAACAAACTAGCCCCGGACTGTAACAGATTTGATGTGATCAGTGTGATTAAATCACATACTTCTACATATTAACGTCAAGATTAGGTTTTGATGACAGAAATGTGACGCTGTTGCTCTGTGAATTTTTGCAGGGGTGATCTCACCCATTCTAGTTCCCACATGTCTTTATGTGGGATATGGGGATCACTATTTTCAAATATTTTTAACCAGATGTTTGACTGATTAATTGTGAAATAACCTTCAGATCAACCTCTTAACATCCAGTATATTATTGAAGAACCATCTAGGATTAGGGTCAAGGACAGGAGTAGACTTTGGTAACTTGCATGTTTTTTAAGAACTGTTGCCTCTTTGGCCCACCAACATCTGTAAACAGAATTAAGTGAATAACTGTATGGCACAAATGTATGCAACATTATATGAAATGTAGTACCTTCCAGTTTCTGAAAATGTATTTGTTTATTATAAGGACAAAATACAGCCTTTAAAAATAACCCTCATCATAAACTTGTTGTTTTTAAGAGATTAATCATTAACAAACAGTAATTGTGAGACTGGATGAAGCAGACAATTTTATTTTATTGGCCTGCAGGACAGTGAACATTTGAACTTACATCCCCTAGGCTGAAGAAATACATAACATTAACCAGGATCCTAACAAAGAATATATTGGTCATTCTGAAAATGTAATATTCAGGAAAATGGTTCTTCAAGTGTTCTGCTTGGCAACCTCTTTGCACTAACTACTTTTTAAAAATTTGGCTGATTGTTGTTGTTGGATGGTCGTTCTTACAGCATCAATTCACCTGCAGTTTTTAACAGCTCATTGCAACTAACTGAGATGCTTAATATCAGTGAATATTACTATTACATTACATTATTTAATTTATTTAAAGTTAATAAAATATTTATCTGTGTATTGAAGGCCAACATTTTGTCTTTTGTGATGTTTCCGCATGAGCACTGTGCTGGACTCTACTGGACTGCTGTCATGGCATTTTTAGTTTCATGCCTTTTTGCATTATGATGTTGTTTGTATAGTTTAGGCTTCCGTTAGTTCTGTTTGAGTTCTCTATGTTTCCCTGTTTAGGTTCCTCCCACATCGGTGTCTCCCCCACTATGTTGGTTATAGTGCCGTGCCTTCAGTGTGAGAGTCTGTCATGTCCCCTGTGTTTAAATCTCCCTCGCCCTTTGTATTTCTCAGTGGTGTCTTTGTCTCCCTTCGTGTCTCCCTCTGTCTCGTCTCCTCCTCATATTTACATGTTTCCCCTCGTCTCCCATTCCATCTGTCATGTGTGTTCTCCCTAGCCATCACGTTCTCTGTATTTGTAGCTTAGTTATGTCCATGTCTCATCTCCAGTTTCATTTCCCTATTGCCATATCAAGTCCGTGTGTCTTAGTCTGTGTGTTTCCTGTTTTACTTTGACATTACATCTTATATTCAGTGTGTTCAGTTTGCTTCCTCCTGTCTTGTAGTTATGTTTATTTGTCCCAGCTGTGTTGCCTGTGTGTTTCCTTTTCCCTCGTCACTCTCATGTGTATTTATGCGTTGAGCTGTCATGCATTCATTGTCAGGTCGTCTGCAATGTTCATGCCATGTTACCAAAGTTTCACGCTACCAGGTATTTATGCCAGGTTTCCATGTTTAGGGTTTTTGATGTTTACTTTCTAGTTTCTCCAGTTTAGGTTTTTGTTTAGTGTTGTATTGATTTGCCTAGCCCTTTGTTTCATACTTTTTATCAAACACAATAAATGGCTCACTTTCAGTTAAAACTAAGTTCTGTTCTACGTTTCCGTGTGTTTGCGTTTGGGTCCTCAATTCTTTACTCCATACGTCTGCCAGTGCAGACCTTGACAACATCAATACAGTGGAGTACATCATACATCATACATCACCAAAGCTGTGTACTTATATTTCTTTCTCTCTCTCTGACCTGAAGACACTTTGTTAGGTAAAATCTAATCTGCTGGTTGACTTCTCTTTCTTACATTTTTCACCTTCCTAGTTATTTTTTCACTCATACTTATTCTGGGCTTAAAATGAATGAAGGCATTAAAATGAACTGCATTACAACACCATGTTGTGAGAGAAGGCAAAAGTCACAGCAAACTTTGTCCTTCTCTGAATACACAGCAGAAATCCCGCTGTGGAACAAAATATTGCTTATAAGAGGTACCCTGCATTGGCTACTGAAAAAAGTTCTAAGAGATTAATTAGACAGAAGGACAGACCCGAGGCAAAGATGCTATTGTGTTGAAGTTTAAAAAAAAAGGGAAGGAAGACTTGTTCAGCATTAAAATCAGATCCCACAGCACATCTATGAAATACATGTTTTAGTTTCGATGTGAGGATATCATCAAATCTGATATCTATCTAAAATAAAACAAGTAAAATGTTTTTACAGTTTGGTTACATTTTAGTTTATTTGCATTTGTCAATAAAGGGATCGTCTGAGTTTATTATTTATTAAAACACATCTCATATACAGTCAAATCAAATTTAATTTGGACAGACATCTTTCACTACTTTATTACTGCATGCTGTTTTTCATTTTTATCACCAATAGTTTATAAAACTGCCACTCTTTTTTCCAGAAAACCCCCCAAAACAACACTAAATCTCTAAACACACTTTTGTTACTGCATCTGATCTCCTTTCTGACTGTTGAACCAGTTCAGGATTTCCTGTTTGTTTGTCTGCAGCCACTTGATGTTCATTCTGGTCCTCTCCAGGGCCTGATCTACAGCCAGTGTGGCAGAGCCAAACCCTGTTGCGCTGTGCGCCTCTACAAACTCCTTCAGCTGTGAGAGGAATCATAGGAAAAGACCTCAGACAAAAGCTCAACATTTAAAAAGTGGTTTTGTATTGTACCTAATGAATGTATACCTCCTGTAGTTCAGCAGGTGTGGAGAACCTCGCTGTGACCCCAGTGATCATAGACGCAAAGGAGAAAGAGCCCACGCCATATCTGAAAGAACATGAGAATGCTTTATTTCACAGATTCTTGGAAGCTTTGATATGATGGTCTCAGCTTTGGGATATTTCCAGTTGTGGTCAGAAATTAACATACATTCATGGGAATGAATATCATGGTTTATTTATGGTTTATTGTTTAGTTTTATTAAACCAAAGCCAAGTTACAACTGTATACATTATGATCATCAGTGTGGTAGGCAGGGAATAAACCCAAATGCAGGACTCCACAGACTAAATATAAACTTAAAGGGCAGCTTTACTGCCAGTACTCGAACTCAAAAATACTAAATACTCAGGCACAGATGAAACCAGGAACGTGGAAACCAGGAAACACACAGGACGGGTGAACAAACAGCATGAGGAGAAATGATGGAAATGAACTGAGGCAAATGGAGGACTAAAATACACACAGGAGGTTACAAGGCAGACTAGATACACCTGGGGAACACACCTGAACAGAAACTGACTAATGAGACAGCAGGGAGAAAAGTGAACAGAATGCACACAAGACAGGGGACTGTCTAAATACAACAGGAAACATAACACTGAGACAGAGACAAAGATATACAAACTTGACAGAAAAAAGGGAAAGAAACACGGAGACTGGGGAGAAAAGACCATCTGACACAACTAAACAGGGATACCAGAAACCACAGAGACAGAACACAGAGACAACCAGACAGACATGCGGAAATAGAGAGGAATCAGAAAAGGGAACTAACAAACCTATAACCAAAGCTAGGCAAGGGCCTAAAGCATTAAATAACAAAACTCAAAAGCACAAAGGAACAAATTATAAAACAATTATCAATTCAGTTTTATAATTAAAGCATTTTATATTATAAGGTCGAAAAACTTCCTTTTAACAGGAAGAAACTTCTAGCAGAACCAGGCTCAGGAAGGAGCTGAGCCTGGTCCATTTACTAGCACCAGCTGGGGTGAAGGGGGGAAGACAGGACAAAGACATGCTGTGAAAGAGCAACACAGATTATAATGGATAAACACATAGTGAGTGAAAAAGGTCACTGAAGAAAAAACACAGTGCGTCATGGGAATCCCTAAGCAGCCTTGACCTATTGCAGGATAACTAAGGGAGGATTCAGGGTCACCTGATCCAGCTCTAACTATATGCTTTAGCAAAAAAGAAAGTTTTAAGCCTAATCTTAAAAGTAGAGAGGGTGTCTGTCTCCCAAATCCAAACTGGGAGCTGGTTCCATAGAAGAGGAGTTTGAAAGCTCAAGGTTCTGCCTCCCATTCTACTTTTAAATATCTAGGAATGACAAATAAGCCTGCAATCGAGGAGGGAAATTATTCTAATGGGGTGATATGGCACTATAAGGTCATTAAGATTAAGATAGATTTCAGAAGCCTAAGGAGCAGAATGGTAAATGGTCGGTGGTTTTAATTGGGACCGGCTTTGTTCTGTGTCTGATAATTTTAGGGCACTGCTTGTTTTTAAATTTAACACAAATTATTCAAAGCCCCGCATGCCTTAATCCCAAATCCCCAGATAAATCTTCTCTTATTGACCTTTTTTTAACCAATATGCCGCATAAGTTTTCTACATCAGTAGTTTTTGCCAATGACCTGAGTGATCACTGCATGCATCTCTCTGCCAGCTGTCATTCCTCAGAGCTACCTCTTCACTTAATTAACGCCCGCTCACATCCTGGGCCATTTGACCTCAGTAAATCACATGATAGGGTGGGGCTAGGTTTCACAATGTTATGCAAACAGTCATAGACTGCTGTCTCATTACATTACATTCACTGTTCCATCAGTTCGTACGGAGCTTGGAAAGAAGGCATTGTCCTTTTCTGTCCTGTCATGAAATATATTGCAGAAGGATTTGAGGCTCTCTCAATTGATTTCACTTGCAGACTTCAAAAGATGTACAAATGTTTTTGTGAAATCATAACTGGGAACTTGTTCTTGTCTTTGATATGACTGTGTACATTAGACAAATTTAGATTTTTTATTGTTTCTTCTATTGTTGTAATTTTAATATGCTTGTCTCTCTTGTGAATGAGACATTGAGTCTCAGTGGGACTACCTGGGTAAATAAAGGTTAAATATATATATATATAAAAAAAAATGTTAATCTGTTATTTATAAGAATAATACATGAGCTTAATAAGCAAGACTAAACCATTGATATCCATGTCCATGTTTTGATGTCCATGACTAAACCATTGATATCCATGACATGCTAACAAGGAAGATTGCTTTTATAAATGACGTACTAAGTTTTACTAATGCCTTACTAAGCCTGTATGTATCATTTTTACCCTGTTTGTATTAGAGAAAATCCAAAGTAAATTCAAACTTGTATACCCTTTTTTAAAGTCATTATAGAACTATGCTGTACAATCTTTCCCTGGAAAAAAAAAGTTAATAGAAATCATCAAGAGCCACAAATTACCATAATAATCATGCCCATGTAAACTTCTGACCACACCTGTACCAGCTCAGGTTTTGAACCCTCCTTTACTTGGCATATAAAAATCCATTCTGACTTTAATTGACCATATTAAAATATTCATTCAAGACTTACACTGATGGTTGATAAATGCTTTCAGAATAAAAGAAGTGCTGATTATTATTTTGTCAATCAAAAAAGAGTAAAACGATATTTTAACAACAACAGTTCATACACCTTATGCTACTGTACTAAAATTCACACTCTGTGTTGATGTTTTCTGTATTTTCAGTTATTGCTCCACCTCACACATGCAAATTATTTTTATCAGTGTGATACTAACTCTGTGAACATGTATTCCCAATGCTCTCTGACAAAGTCCCAAGCCAGCTTTTGTCCTGCTCTGTTGCTGGCGACAGCTGTGATGACACTGGTGGCATCCTGCTTCCGGATGATAGTGGAGTTTAAAGTGTAAGACAGATACCTGTGAAAACAGTTAAAACAAGTTGCAGTTACTAAAGCTCCTTCACCTACGTTTATTCTTGGAGTCTCTGCTGCATCCACACTCAACTCAATGTTTCTTAAAAGGTTTAAAGCTACAATAGATTGCAAAAATAGTTTCAATTTTTATAATGAGTTCCTTATAAGTTTTTTTTTAATGGGAGACAATACCGCTTTAAAAAAAGTGTTCTTTTCATTATATCCATTTGTTAATTCTAAGGCTTTACCCCAAGGGGCTTGCCAGGGCACAGCTCGAAAAAGGGACATGGGACTACTCTCCTGTAGGCCCACCACCCACAGGAGACTCCATGTGGGTTGGGTATGTTGTGTGGCGGGTGCCAGCCAAGGGTGGAGACCCTGGCAGACCGACCTCTGGCTACAGGGTCCGATGAGGAGGATATGGAACATTACCTCCCTGGTGGGGCTAGGAAGCTGGACAGACCTGTGCACACAAATCTATAGTGACGGTGCGCTGGGAACACCTAGCAGAGGCCTTGGTCAGCAAGATCTTCAACTCTCACCTCTGGCAGAGCTTCGACAGCATTCCAAAGGATACTGGGCACACTGAGTCCGAATGGACCATGTTCAGCACCTCCAATGCTGAAGCTGCTGCACTGAGCTGTGGCCTGTCATGGTGGCAGACAACAGAGGGGAAGGAAGCCATCAGGTTGAGGGAGTCCAGTCGGGCTTGGTTAGCCTGTGGGACTTTGGAGGCAGTCAACGGGTACTGGCAGGCAAAGCAGAATGCGGCTCAGGCAGTGAGTAAAGCAAAAACGTGGATGTGGGAGGAGCTCAGTGAGACTATGGAAAAAGACTTTCGGACCGCCTCGAATCAATTCTGGCAAACCATTAGGTGACTCAGAAGGGGAAAAAGGTGCTCTACCAACATTGTGCACAGTGTGGGTGGAGTGCTGCTGATTTCAAATGAGGATATCATTGAGTGGTGGAAGGAATACTTTTAAGAACCTCCTTAATCCCACTGACACGTCTTGCATTGAGGAAGCAGAGTCTGGGAACTAAGGGAGACAGCTCATGCATGACTGTAGCAGTTAAGCAATTCTTTGGTGGCAAGTCCCCTGAGGTGGATTAGTTTCAACCTGAGTTCCTGAAAGCTCTGGATGTTGTAGGGCTGTCTTAGTTGACACGCCTCTTCAGTGTTGAGTGTGGATGTGTCAGTACCTCTGGACTGGCAGACCGGGGTGGTGGTTCCCATTTTCAACAATCTTTCAAGAAACCCAGTGATGAAGGCTACAGACCTTGTTGAACAAGTGAATTGTGAGAAGTTTCTTAATAGAGTCCAGTGATGGGCCTGCCACACCAAAGGCTCTGTCCCCAAAGGTAAGGAAGTTGGTGTGAGGAACAGAAAGCAGACTCATGGCTGAGGACCATAGTGTCAGAGTAAGTGTTGTATAGGTGAAGGCAGTCAGATGGATGCTGAGGGGCTAGGTCACTCAGGGACTTGTAAGTTAGAAGAAGGCTCTTATAAGTAATGCATGAGCCCGTGGAGATTTTTAGGGTGGGGGTGATATGTTGTCAGAGCTTAGTGTGTGTTAGAAGCCTGAGAACAGAGTTCTGGAAACGCTGGAGACTCTCCAAGGCTTTGCACCATTTCAGCAGGTGTTTACAAAGGCAAGAATGAGGGTCTCTCCTACAAATTCTGTGAGTGATGACCAAAGTCATTACTCACTCAGTGACAGATGCCACTTTGAGGCAACAGTTGTAATTTGGCACTACATAAATAATATTGAAGTTAATTTAATGGTCATTAGGTGTAAAAAAAAAAAAAAAAAAAAAAAATCTGCTTTGTTAAAAGATTTGATTTGAGCCTGGAATTAAAGTGTGGAGTCCAAAATGACACCCAGCAAACTCCCTGACTTGATTTATGGGCCACATAAGGGATTTTCTTACTGACTTGTTACATCAGTATATGTTCCATTTATTTGTGCAAAGGAAGAAGGACACACATACCTGTTTAGCAGCTCCGTGTTGTTTGTGCAGGCCAATGCAAACATGAGTTTGTTGGCCTCATTTGCTACAGAAGCAATCTTAAATTGTGACCATCCAAACTCCCACTCAGCCTTATCACCTGCTGCAATGGCACTGCAGTACACCACTGAACGCAGGTTGGGGTGGATCCTGAAAAGAAGGTTACAGTTAACACACTGCTGAGTAAGTATCTTAAAATACATCCTGTCATCTGCGAACTCATACTGTTCGCAGATGACACCAACATATTTTTCAGTAGCAATGATTACACTGATCTTGTAATGACCGTAAACAGGGAGCTAAAATTAATAAAAAAAATGGATGGATATAAATAAATTATCATTAAATATAAGTAAAACTAAAGCAATGTTTTTTCGTAATTTAAAATATAATATAGAATTACCAATCATCATTGAAGGTGTACCAATTGATAATGTGAGTGAAAACAAATTTTTGGGAGTCGTAATTGATAACAAAATTTCATGGAAACCCCACGTCAGACACATAAAAACCAAAATTTCCAGAAGCCTCGCAGTTTTGAACAAAGTGAAACCATACCTTGATAAAGATGCACTTCGTACTCTGTACTGTACCCTGGTTCTTCCATATTTCACATATTGTGTGGAAGTGTGGGGAAACACATATAAAAATACAACTAATCCATTAGTTACAGTACAGAAACGAGCACTGCGTATTATTCACAAGGCTGGTTATCTAGATCATACTCACAAACTCTTTCTTCAGGCAAAGTTACTTAAATTCCAGGATCTGGTTAATTACAATACAACCATAATCTTATACAAAGCTTTTAATAAACTTCTACCTGCAAATTTACAAACTATATTTGAAATTCGAGAAAGAGGTTATAATGTGAGAGGCTTCGGAAAATTCAAATTACCCAGAATTCGAACAACCCGTAAAGGTTTTTGTGTGTCTGTATGTGGTGTGAAAATCTGGAACAGTCTGAGTTTACAACTGAAACAATGCAAAAATATTCATAGATTTAAATTCCTCTACAAGCAGTTGGTCTGGTCACAGTATACTCAATAATGGTGTTAGTGTGCTCTGTAATGTCTTTTCTCTTACCATTGCTGGTATATATTCAAAAAAAAAAAAAAAAAAGTGTGCATGTATGTATGTACATATATGTCCATGTGTGTGTAGATATATATGTATGTATGTATATGTATGATGCTTTGCAACGATGGGCGTAGCTGTGGGAAGCTTATTGTTTTTGTTGATGAGTGAGTATAGGGGTGGGATTTAATAAGTTTTCTTCGTCCCACTCCTTTTCAGGTAATTTTTTTTTGTTTTTTTTTTTTGTTTTGTGCACTTTATGTTCAACATATGTATTTTGTTGTGCCTGAAATGAACAAATAAATGAATGAATGAATGAATCCTCTTAAAAAGACTCACTGTTAGACTCGCTGATTTCTCACCAGTGCCTCCCAACCAGTCTAACCCAACTCGTCACACTTGTCGACTAGTGAGTTGACATTTCCCATTAGAACTGATGGCAAAAATGGCTTGTACTTCTACTTACTAGCCTTCAGTTTAGCCTTTACCTTAGCTCTTGTTCGTCAGCCTCAGAATGGCTTCCTCAACTTCAGTAATATGTGGTGTCTAACCCCATATCTGGTCCATTATAAAGCCAAAAAGATGATCTCTTGCGTACATTAATTTTCCAGAGTTGTGCACATCACGATACTCCAAAAATACACACTTAAAACTGCACACTCTCTCAAGAGCTACTCAGACTTGCTGCCACTCAATATGGTGAATTATTTAAATTTGAATGATTTTAGAGTTAACTCAGTTTATTTTTAAACTTAGAGTTTGTTGAACCTACTTCCTTGAATTTTGTCCACATGTAGCAGAGTGACTGACTTTTCAGGAAAAGCTGGCCACTTGCATCTGTTGGTTCATTAATATTTGCCTCTTTTCTCCTTTTTTTTAATCTTATTGAATATTTATCAGTGGTTCATTTATTCTTCATTGAGAAATTCATCCTATGCAAAAGAAAAAGGCTGATATTGCACAATCACAAGTCACAAGATCATAAGAGGATTCTGCTATATTTACAATCTCTGAAAACTCTGAATAACATCCTCAAAGTGCAAAAAGACTTTTTGTACTCTGCTGCCAGAGATGCTAATTATAAAACTAATAGATTCAAGTCTGTTATGCTGCTCTGCTGTTATCTGGAAACATGCAACCAAACCCCGGCCCAATAAAAAACATTCTCAGACCAGCAGATTTTAAACATAGAT